>NW_025813469.1:9532839-9694162 GCF_021976095.1 Xenia sp. Carnegie-2017
CAGTTTACATCCAAACACTTGATATTTGGTAAGTAAAATTATTATACAGTATGTTTTTATGTATATTAGTTTCTTAGTGTAGTATACTTCTTCATTTTTTAATCTTTCATACTGTATATATTTACATACATGTTGTTACACCTAAAATTAGCATTATTCGTTATAATTAGATTATCCAATTGAAATAAGTTGTATCAAAATTGAATAACCTGCTCAATGTACACATATATTAAGATATACATTTTCCAATTTTTAATTGTTACCATGTCATTACTTATGTTACCACTTTTCATAATTTCAATCAAAGGATTCATGATTTTATGCATGGATTGTTGTGCTATATGGTATCACAACAAATGAAGGTGCATTTTTCCAGCTGCACTGATAGCACATGCAAGGTGCATTGGAGTATGAATAAAAAATTCATTGCTAGTGATGAAAGTTGACAGTTCTTCTCCAGTTCTTCTCCGTAAGCATGAAAATGGTTGTTGGAGTTGACAGCAATATATTTCTTTATGCAAAAATAGGATATGGATGGTAGCATCACAATTTTCGTTATTAGACCAAATTCTAGCTCTTCATGCTCATATGAATAACCTGTGACTACAATTGCTCCAACCATGTAATCATTCCCATTAATGGTAACCTTTTTAGGCCTGTTGTCTTACAGAAAAATACAGCAAAGTATTAATAACAACTTGCAAAATCCATGCAAAATTTTGTCAGTTTTCTGCAATTGATTGGACTCATTTTGGCATGCCAGGCAGAAAACAGAACACAGCAAAATTTTCTAGTTTGTCCCATGCTTTAGATAAAATACTGGCATGATGTAATATTTTAATGTACAGCTTGCTTACAGTAAAGACTTTGCAATGGTATTTAAATCACAAACAAAATATAATAAGAGTACATTAAAAACTTACTCAAAGAACAACTCTTTGTCTGCCATGTCTTTCAGTTTAGCTTGTAATTCAGCATAGTAAGTGGATTCCTGAGCCACAACAATGTGACCGCTGCCTATAGAGTTCCTAAACCAAATTATTTGATGTGAGTTGTTTAATTAATGCATGCTTTAAATTTTATATTAATGCCATGCCTGTAGCTGTAAACTCGTGATTCATTATGCTATATATTACTTGCTGACCTTGGTCGTTTGAGAAATGAGCAAGTTTCTTCATCATTCACATTTAAATAGTAGCATTGCTGCCCCTGATGACGTGTGGCCATGGTATATGCTACATTCTTAAAATTCCCAATAAATGAAGCTAGCCTTTTGATATAATGATGCTTAGCTTCAAAACGCATGCACCACGTCCGCTTCATTGTTCCAATCTATAAAAAATATTATGTTTATCGTACTCCTGGAATTATTTATACGTAATTATTGCCATATACCATTACTATCTCATGTGTTTAATGTCTGAGTGCTTACTGCATCATGTGGGATGGATAATGAACCATATAGTGCATTTTAGGAATGATTGAACAGTCTGGATAAAGTTGAACAGATGTGGAATGATGTTCTTCAATCAGTTCCTCCAATACAGCAGTGGCATTGACTGATGTTATTTGTGCAAACACAATATCAACCATCTCTAGGAGCTGGCAGAAAAGCTTCTAGTGCTGGAACTTTGGAACAAGTCTACCAATTATCAGGTGTAAGAACTTTGCAAAGCAATACAATTGGGCTGCTAATAAGATAAAGTAAAATGCTGGCATTTTTTTCTGGTAATTTTATCAAGTGCTGGTAGCCTACTCTCTTTACTTGAAAATTTTAGACAATGCCTGGGTTATTCAATTCTAAATTTGTTGAAGCTTCTATTAGTTCTATTCATGACATTATGTAGCAAAGCTAGGTGTGTTACCTTTTTGCTTTAAGCTGTTGTTGTCGCTACAGGCCTTGCTGTAAGAAAATTAAGCGCAAGTTATTGATCACGCACGAAAAATTTATGGCGCGCTTGACGCTAAAATTTGTATAAATATCCTCAAAGTATAATTATAAATGACGTAGTTTTTACTTCATAGTTAACTCACCTTGGACTACAGTATGTGCTTAATTATTTATTCATATAGCTTATATTTGCTATAAACCTTGCCATTTGTTAAAAAATTAAATTTTTAAAAACGTTGCACGCGCCAATATTGTGTTGACAGATATACTGACGATCGTTTCTCTGTTGTGAAAAAGTACTATGGAAAAATCGCGCTCTTTTTAGGTCAAGGTCAAGTGCTGGCCAAAGTCGGCCAAAGATTGTATTTTCACGTAAAGGCGCACGTGATTTTGTGTTTTTGAAAAGAGAATTCCTTGCATAAGTGCACCTAAAGCTATTTCTTACTAATAGTTTTCATTCACACATTATTTTGTCATGCAATGAAGAAATTTCACAACTATCTGCAAATGTATTTCAGTACGTAATTTGATATTTGTAACCAGTTTCGCTCTCATGTGGAAGAAATCGTAAAATGGCGCGCTAAGGATCGGTCGCTTCAGTCAACTTGGGTGCGTGTGAGATCGCGCCCCTTAACGCAAGGCCTACAGTAGCTAGTGTGCGTTGCTGAATAGGTGAAGGTTTGTCTCTGTCATTCATGTAGCCATAGTTGAATAACTTATAGTAGTAACGAATAATAGTACACGGTTATTGAGTTTGTCAACGTAAAAAGTTTTTCATGATTAATGAAAAGGTTTAGCACCTCCTTGCATTCATACTGTAATACCCCTTTTAGTACATCATGCATGGCATCTCCAGGAAAGTCATCAATAACATGAAAAAATACAGAGTTGAACAAGATTGATTTTTGCTTCACCCCATAAGTCTTGGAAAGCTCTGGATTGATCTCTATTTGACGACAATGTTGATTGTGACCTTCCTTAGTTCGTAATTCAAAGTTAATTATAACTAAAAATAAACTAAATTTGACATGCCCATTGTATATTTAATATCATATTGAAAATTACGTATATCACGATACATACGCAGTTTTGGTTTATTTCTTTATTCCATACCAGTGAAGTAATAAGTTCATGAGTGCCCATACACTCTCTTCCCTTTAAGTAAGAAGCCGGACCTTCTTTAAATCCACCCAGCAGTTGTGAACCAAGATTATTCCCATTACAGTAAATTATATTTCCTTGTAATTTGTGTATTTTGCCACTAATTTTAGAACCATATCCCTCATTCTAGGATAAATATTGGAAAATGCAAATAAGTACGAACATTTGCGCAATAAGTTATTATTGTCATGTAGTCATTTGCCTGAGAAACAAATTGTGACGTAAGAGCCTAGATTTGACGTAGATACCTCCAGTGATACATGGTACTACATACAGAAGCCACCACACATATAAAGCAGACTACTGGGAGCACCTGTCCCATAAAGTTAGTAGTAGGCATTTATATGTGCCTACCACACATATAAAATTATGCCGTTTCACGCCACAGGCACATAGATAAATCCGTTGTTTTTGTAACAATGTATCAATATTACCTTCTAAAGTTCCATTACATCATTCATAAACGTTTCCAAAATGGCATCTATACCATATTTTTTATCAAGAGGAACGGTAACAAGTGCAACTAGTTAAATAGCATGAAGTTGCGATCTGTTCGCTGGATTAATATTGCCCAAAGTGTGGTAAAAAGTTGCTAGAATGGCATTACTACATTAAAAGTTAGTTCCTCTATGCCAATAGTTCTGGTGTTTGGGAAATAGTTGGTGGGAAAGTTGCAACTTATAATTTTAATGATAGTCATATTATTAAATAAAAAGCATAATTAGAATTTCATGACGTCAAACAGCAATTAATTACTTAATTTGTGTTTTCCAGCCTTACTTCCCAATGAATTTGCTATCTCCAGTTCATCGTAATAAAGAATTATTTGAATTGCCCTAGGATTTCTCGAAAATAACGGATGGCATTAGTATAGCTGACCATCGCAGAAATCTCTAATGTAAACATCGGTACTTTTATGAGGGCTTAATACCTGTAATGAACACTTTGTTGTTCAGATGGGATTATGTGATTGTTTGTTTGACATGAAGAAAGCAAAATTTCAACTAACAATTTCGTTGAATATCAAAATACGAACGATATAGAAGTATGTATTTCGGCAACTAAAAATTAAAGTGTCTAGCCTCAGTCTTCGGTCTTAATGATTACCATACAAACGGCAACCCCATTAATATTTTAACAAATAATAACATCCACTGAACGGTTAATAGTTTTAGCTAACTCATTGAATTACCTGAGAAAAAACTGTTGACTGATTAAGGATTTGTTCCAAGGATTTTAGCAATGGGACATACACGAATTCCTCGTTAACCAAAATTCTTTATGACCTGTTCCAACACGTCTCCTTTTTGATACATGACCAAGTAGTATACGTCTTGGTTCCTTAATTTCGAATGTAATTACTTCAATATAAACTAACATAATTGCATGCATTTCATGAATATTAGAACACGTGTTTTGTATACCTATACAGCTTGAATAAATGTATATATTGTCTAGTATAATCTAGTGAGCATGCTCAGATGTGAAGGTGTTAAGTATTAACCATTATTCTTATCACTAAGAAAAAAAAATTCTGAAATACTGTTTGTTGATGCTGTGTTTCAATATTGGCGAAAGGGTTTGATAAAGGGTGATCATTGTCGAATAAGTCACTTAATCCTTCGATGTTTGTTAGTTCTATGCCATCTTTTGCCAGCGTCTTTGCCACTTCCTTTCTCAACGCTCTTAAGGTCCTTTAAACAATGCCAGTTGTACGTATCTTGAACCACACTATCTAGTGATGTTTGAGTGAGAAAGTTCTTTTCCTTTAGCTTCAGTAGATAGAGAGCGTTTGCACGTTTCATTTTATTCATTTCATCTACATTCTGAGTATCAACAATTTCTTCATCTTCGTGCACAACTCTTCCATATCGATTCAATTCTTCGATGCCGTGTGTTAATTGCGCTACTGGCTTCTAAATATTAATGTCTCTGTAAGTACGACGTAGATGACTTTTGTAAGAAAAAACTCGTGTAAAAGTCAATTGATATCCAGGTATATCACATGTTATGTGTAAACCAGGATCATTTTGGCGATACAAAACTAAATGACTGACCATTTCTGATATAGTTGATGTAAAAAAGTCAGTACGTATTTGGCACGTAACAACGCTTATTATCACCACTTTTTATTAAAACTATATAATCAGCGGATTGTTTTATTATTAAGTTATACAGAATTGTAAAAAACCAACAAAACAAGCAAGCGCTCCGAAGACTTTTATTCTTTTTGTAAATCAGTGTTTCCACTTTATAAGTTGTTACATCATTTTCACGGATTCGAAAAGCTTTTTGGTATATTTGCGCTAAAAGTGGATTCCTTGTGAAGTGTTACTGAACATCGCTAGCTTCTTGCCGAGGTTTTTTACTCGGTTTTTTGAGTAAAATATAACTTTTCGGTGATGTCTTTGCTGTTAAATGAAAGCTCTGGTGTGCAAAACATTGTTTCTTTTCTCCAAGCTAATAATTTGTCGAATTCAGTCACCGTATTTGAAGGTAATTTGAAAAAACTCAGTTCACGGTTTCGTTTCTTGTTCATTGAAATACAAATTGTTGTCTTTTTAAGATAACGAAATCGATGGAGAAAACTTTTTTGCAATGAAATTGGTTGGAACATGCTGATAGAAATTATTAAAGATAAGAAAAAGTTCATCGCTTTGTGGACCTCGGTTACCAACATAGTAAGTGAGCCGTTGGTGAAAAATGTAAGATGTGTTTGATATTATGTGTGAATCAGGTTTCAAAATGTAAATATATGCTCTGTTTATTTTGTATGAAAGCAAACTGCACAGTTATCATCGATGCAAGTGCGGATTATAAATCATTAAAGTGACTATATCAGTTTATTGCCCTAAGAAAAATAATCTATTTAGATAGAGTTGATGATTTAACAACATTTGCTATATATTTTATAAGACAAAAATTTGATCTTCCTTGACTTTTTTGGTCTCAAATTTGGCTTTTTTTTCGTGTTTGACGGCGAGGTATTGTGAGTGGGGCTAGCTCAGCTAATGTGACGTACATTGTAGAAAACGCTGCTTTTTAACGCTGTAGTTTCTAGTGATATTTGTGACAAAGTCGAGGAATGTATTTTTATTAAACTTTAATTGTGTTGGGCTCTTTATTATTGAATCATACTATAATTCTACGGTGTTAAAAAGCAGCGTGTTCTCTAATGCACGTCACGTTCAGTGAACTAGACCCAGACACAGCACCTCGCGGTCAGATACGAAAAAAGCCAAGATAAAATATATTGTGAATGTTCTTAAACTCTATCTAAATGGGTTATTTCTCTGAAAGTGATATAGGCACTTTAATGCCATTGAAATATAATATTAGTGGGCCGACGACAAAATAGCGGCAAAAATTATCAAACGGTCGAAAAAATCACCCTTCAAAAGACAAAACCAAATGTAAAGGCACGGGGGGGGGCACTCTTTCTGAGTCATAAGAAATTCAGAGTAAATTAACGCATTGAAACCTCATCAAATACGTAGCTATAATTGTTCAAGATCATGTATTTATGAAGATTTACATAAATACAGAAGTATGTGATAATCTGTGACCGTTTAGGAATTTGATCCAAATGGCAATAAAGTACCCACTGACAGTTATTCTAAAGTATGTAAAACTATGAATTCTACATTAGTTTTTATTTATCATTTATGAGTAGTCGACTATGTTTGTCCTGAATACATTAATTTCTAAGTTCTTGAAACCTTTTAGTATATGATTGCAGTAATGCATGGAACATTTTAAGTATATAGACACACCACAAGTTGTCGTATGATGTACGTT
Organism: Xenia sp. Carnegie-2017; assembly: GCF_021976095.1. Classification (NCBI taxonomy): domain Eukaryota; kingdom Metazoa; phylum Cnidaria; class Anthozoa; order Malacalcyonacea; family Xeniidae; genus Xenia; species Xenia sp. Carnegie-2017. The sequence goes on from NW_025813469.1 coordinate 9,539,690, forward strand.
TGAAAATACCTTAAACAACTTCCATTGCATTTTTCCGGCCTTGCATATGCCACTGTCGTTTAATCATTGTCTAATAAATTGGAAAAACATCTGATTAAGCAAACAACTAAACTAGACTATCATGTGGTACTGCCAGTTTGCACAAACCAATTACAGTACAAGAATGCAATGTATCATATAAAATGCTCATAGTGGAAATTTGGCGACATTTGGAATTTGTAGACTCAGCAGTAATTTATCCTTAATGAGGCCATCGGATTTTAAATTTGCAATAGATGCAAAACGTATGTATTATTTCATTCAATTGTGTTTTCAGCTTTTTTGGGGGAATCAATTGTTGTTGAATCATGCAAAACCTAAATGTCACATGATTTCAAAGATGAGTATTTTTTTAGAGGCAACTATCGCCTGAAATAATTTGACAGGCATGCATGCCTTGATTATAGTATACAGCTATAGATGAAGAAATAACGACAGAAAATAGTTCAAGGTAAGAAAAAAGTCAATTTGTAACAATACCGGGATAAGGCTAAAATTTGTTACATAACTTATGCAGTCAATGAGTCTCAGTGTATGCAATACATTTAATCGTCGATTACAAAAATAGTCAAATAAAAAGGGCTTAAGATTTACGGAGGTCCTTACCGAGGAAAACCTGACCGTTGTCTCGTTGAACAAGGTTTGTACAAAAAGACAGCTGTCCCATATTTCTCAGTAAACACCTAACAGGTGAAAGCAAGAAAAGTTATTTGACTTGACACGAAACTTTCGTTCTTACTTCTGTATCGCTGTTTTATCAACGTTAGCTTTCCCTCCTGATTTTCAAGAGTAAAGAATAATACTTCTAATACAAATTCCCAACTTTCCACTGCATGCTTGAATGAAATGGGAAATGCGGAGTCCCAGAAAAATGTTTTATTCCTTAGAGTCACACGCTTACAACACAAACTCCGTAAAAAGTGCTCATTTTAGTTCGAGAAGAGGACCATTTTCATTCGGACATCACATTTTTTAATATATACGTTATAGAAGTGTCTATCTTTCCAAGAGAAAAAAATGAGCACTTTTTTTATAGAGGTATCAAAAAACTGCTTCTATGTGAAGTCACACAACATTTAGAATTGGCATTATTCAGCAAAAATTTATCTGGAAATAGGTCTAAACGCAATCGAAATGACTTTTGTGCTTGGGATTTGCAATGTGCAGTAACCTTACCCAACGAATACAGAGTGTGTTTGTAACCTTATCTGATTTATCTTGCTTTTTCTGCATTACTTTCTTATAGGCACCTGTAAATAGCCAGCCTACGTCATATCATTCTTGGTTAAAAGATTTCAAGATTCCATCCAGTGTAAATGTGGCCAGCTTGTGACTAATGCTGCTAACCATCGCTAAGGCATAATATTAGAGCAGGGCCGTTCAGAGAAATTAAGAACATTGAGCACAATTAAATTTGAGGTGCCCTTCTTTGTGACCCGACATATATTACAATTTTCTATTTATTGGTATTTAAATTTAAAGGTCCGATCAATACGCCCCATTATCACCTCCCTGCCCCTTTCCCCATAGCGGTCATGTATTAGAGAACTTTTTGTCATTACAAACGCTTTTGGTATCACTCAGCTATGTATATTTTATATAATATAAGCTGTTTATTAACGTTGAACATACACTTCTAGTGGGAACCAAATGTTGAGAACGCCTTAAGAGTGGTAAGCTGACAAAAGAACAATAGAGTGCATTGAATAGACAAATTTGCATGTCAATTACAGCACAGCACACAGGCTTAGTGACTGCTGCTAAGAGGAACCAAGTAGCAACGCTGCTGATACAGCAGTATCCATGCTTAAGTGGATCATTTGGATCAAGTCATGAAAATATAAAAGTTAAAGTCATATTTAATGATTTTCTAAACATTATAAAATACAACAAGAGCGATCCTTTGTTTACATCACCACGAGTTCCTTAATCATTTGTTGGTTAAGATAGTCATGCTTTTATAAAAAGTTTGATGCTGTCTTGTCTATGAAGATAGAAAACTTTGCTGTCACTAGCTACGAGTATTACGTTTGCACAAGACTTGCAGATGCTCTTTTGGGAAAACGTGGTAGTTACGTTCTCGTGGTACTTACGTAAAAATCTACCGCTTTTGGAATGGGCTATGTCATAAGTCACTTACTTTCTTTCTAGTTCACATTTGCTCGTTATCGTTTAACATAATAGCATAGATAATTCTATCATTAAACTACTTTTAACAATTCTGGGCAAAGAAAATCAAAGATCGCCTAGTAAATATAGGAAGGAAAACTGCGAGAGAGGTTAAAGTTTACACATTGTTGGCATGAAAATTACATCATGCTTTCCATGTTAAATGATTTTGACAAAACATTTTTCTTACTTACTATCCAGTTATAGTCCAACATTCTTGGCAAACTTCCATTGTTCGTTCACTCCCTTAAGAGAGGCTGGGAATCACTTAAAGCCCGTTTCCACTTAAGAAATTTTTCCAAAGAATGTTTAATTTTTAACATTGCACATGCTTTCGCCAGACCAATAACACAAAGTTGAAAAATTTCTTATACGTAAAAACGGGCCTTTATAATTGTTGTCTAACTAGATCGCGCTTCGTATTTTTAAAAACAAAAAATAGAAAAAACTCGGAAGACGCTGGTTTGGTTTATGAGAAGAAAAAGGCTGGTAGAAAACGGAAATTAGTTGAATCATCACAAATTATTCCAGATATACCTAAAGGGGACTCAGAAATAACAATTAATGAGCAGCGTGATCAGTTAGTGGCTTTTTGTAAGAGCAACAAGCAGGACATGATGCTTGTACACAGTTGATGGATGGGACCTTTCCCAAAAGAAGAAGAAATATCATCGAAGAAAACGAAAGGGCTTTGAAAGTTCTTAAGGACTACCCAACCGTTGCCAAGGACAAAGAAATAGAGGTTATTTATTCGTTGTATATACAAAGTGTGTAAAAAACTAAAAAAATAGGGAAATAGGGCTATAGTTATCACTGTGCAAGACCTGCAAAATCCTTTAATTGTATAGACAGTTGGACTTCCAATGGATCATCTGACAGAAAATTTTTGCAAATAAAAACCTTTTTTAGAATGAGAGTTGTGTTACTTCGAATCTTTTTCGAAATAGCTTGCGCACGAAAACGACAATGCGAAAAACCAGGTGGAACACCTAGGGTTAAAATATGTTACATGTTGTTCAAGCTTACAAACTTCCGTAAAATTTGGCGAAACCGTGCACGAACGCCAAGCATCCAAATTGAGGATAAGTTTACATTATTTTCTTTTTAAATGCCATTTTCTTTAAAACTTTCATTGGTTATTCATATTTGGATTAATTAAACCACAAATTTATGCATAATTGAGGAAGATTATAACAAGATGGTATTTAAAATCTCAAAATAATTTGCAATTTGAAAGCTATGCGTTCGTGTACGCATCGCCCAAATTTCTTAAAACTTTGTTAGCTTGTACAGAATGTGTCATATAGCTGTTGACGTTGAATGCTCCAAGAATGCGCAATTCTGTGTGTTTATAAAAACAGCTGTTTAGTGTGTAGGTATACACAATTGTTTGGGTAATACAGTTTAAGTGATAGTCATAAGTCATCGTGATTGTAAACTCTTTGTCTTAATATATATCAGTTCCATAGAAAATACATGCAAAAACAAAAATGGCATATGTGTTCACTTTTAGATAAAAGCTGAGTTAAGTAGAATCCTTCAGCGCGAACGCGTATCACAAGATATTAAAAGAGGCATTTGAAATGATACGATCTCGATTCCAAATATATAATAAAAAGCAAATTGTCAGTTGGAAAAGATTTTCTACTAAAAATATTTGTGTGTTCACGTTTATTATTTAAATCTCATTGGATAGTTAAATATTTACAACATCATTAAAGTCCATCATTGCTTGTTACACTTTGAATTGTTTACAGTAAATATTGTAAAATTAAGAAAAAAATAAATGAACAATATTTGTTTGCAAATCAAACTATACTTGTAGATTTAGTTGTTGACTTTAAATAAATGAACGTTTATATGAAAGGAGAGTCCCAAGATGTATAAATTGTTCACTTAACTTGTTTACAAAACATATAAAGGTTTGAATTATGAACTTCAAGCAGGAGGTGGGATGATTTTAAGTTAAATACAAGTGGCTTACACACCTACAGGCTATTTCGTTATTGTTATTTGCGTTTATATAGACAAAGAATGATATATTTTTCTGAAGAGTCAGTTTTTCCGTGTTTTACTTAATGTTTAATGCCAAAAAATGTTTTATTGTGAGGTTGAATTTGCAAATGCATCAGGAATGCATACATAGTCTACTACTCTACTTACTATATTCGGTTATTTTAGATAATTATCTACAAACAAAGCGAGAACAAAATAAAATAGAATGAAATGTTTACCTTATGTGCAAGCTAACTTGTGCAAAATTTCCCTCTGTGCTAAATTTTCGTAAAAAAAAGGCATCTTGAAATGCGAAAAAATCATTTTGAAAAAAAACAATGATTTTTTCCAAATATTTAGTTAATACCTTCCACATGAATTTTTTTGAAAAATTATCGGTTACTGCTGCAAATAAACTTACATATAAAATAAACCTTATAAATAAACTTACATTTAAAATTGACACAACAAAACAAAATCAATGTAATTTTTATAAATCAGTTACGGCATTAACGTATACACAACTGTAAAGGCACAAACGTTTTTCTAAAGTCTTTTCTAAACAGAAAATAGCTCGCCGATTGTTGGCTACGAAAAATCACCAACCTTTTGCCATTGGCGAATAACTTTGCCAATTTTCAGATGAATAAAATTTTACTTTTCAAAGCTTCACTAAGACATTTAAAATCTTCACCACTTAATTTGTTATTGCAATTACTTAATTCAGTAAGTTTACAATTCTCACTTTTTAAATCTTCACTAAGTTTTTCAACGGTTTTATCACCTATATTACAATAATTAATATTCAATACAGTAATTTTGCAATTTTCACTATTCAATACTTCACTAAGATATTTACCACCCTCATCGTTAAAAATGTTTTATGCAACATCCAATTCAGTTAGATCGCAGTTCTCACTCTTTAATGCTTTACTAAGATATTTAGCACTCCTATCACCTATATTGCTATTACTTAAATACAATTTAGTAAGTACACAATTCTCACTAATATATTCAGCACCTTGATCACCTATACTATTATTACTGACATAAAGATCTTCACTAAGTTTCACTAAGATATTTAGCGCTTTAGTCACCTATACTATTACCACCGATGTTTAATTCAGTAAGCTTGCAATCCTCACTTTTCAAAGCTGCACAAAATATTTAGAGCCCTGATCACTTATATTATTTTCTTCAATATTCAATTCATTAAGCTTACAATTCTCACTCTTCTAGGCTATATTAAGATATTCGGCACCATGATCACCCATACTGTTATTACCGATATTTAAATCAGTAAGCTTGCAATCCTTACATTTTAAAGCTTCAGTAAGAAATTCAGCACCTTCATCACCTATACTGTTATTACCGATGTATAAATCAGTAATTTTACATTTCTTCAAAGTTTCATTAAAATATTAGCACCTTCATCAATTATTTTGCTAATACTAATATGCAATTATGTAAGTTTACAACTCTCACTCTTTAAAGCTTTACTGAGATGATTCCAAAAGTATTTTCCAAAATTAAAACAGATAAACCGTAAACAAATTAAAATTTCTGCTCTTACATTTAACAAATAGTTTTTCATTGGAAAACAGCTATGATTATCAAGAAACTTGGTAAAAAAAATTTTGAGTTTCTCGCATTCAGAAAGAAATTCAAACAATGCGCTTGAATGAACAGGCGTAAAAGAAACTCTATCAATCCTCATTTCTTGAGAAAAACTCTTTAACTCCATGCAAGCTGACCTCTTGACATCTTTGTCCTTCAACTCGTATAAGCACTTTACTCCTAGAAAACCAAGGAATTTATCGCTGTCCTCAGGAAATAAATTTGAAATCCAATCATTAAATCTACAAATTTAAAACACAATTTACTTTTAAACCATTGGTTTGATAGAAGAAAAGGCCGTATATCTAATGTTGATTGACTGGAAATTGATTTGCTAATGCAATAATTCAAGATCGGTTTTAATTCTTGCATTTTACACATGCTGAATGCTATAAAGACAATAGAAATGATTAGATAAACTCTTCATTTTCTTTTGTTTTAAATGTATTTTGGCTTTTGTAAAATTCAATCTTTGAAACAGTCCTAAAATATTGAAGCAATACATTTGTAAGTTTGCTCTGTAGTCGTGTGGAGCTAGACTGTTTCCGTCTAGCAAGAACCTTTTGGTAAAAAGAAACTAAGATTAAAGTTGCCAGCAAAGTACCAAAAGACAAATTTTGTTCAACATGTGGCATGTTATATTCTTTTCCATCTCCGATCACTCAAATCTTTCTTTTAAAATGAAAGAAATTCCTTGTTTTGATCAAAAAAATGATGAGCCAAATTTTAAAATTAACCGCTAGCTAATGCACTATATTTTTTATTATAATCAACGTGAATAACTTAATAATTGTAATTAGATAATGTTCCCATTCATTTTAATGATTTATTCATTTTATAACATCCTATAATGTATCATATTAATTAATTCATATCAATCTGCAATAAAGATGAAATTTTCGTATTGTTGAAACATGTTTGCTTTGAAAAAATCATCGTTCTTATTAAATATCCTTTAGGCTTGTTAATACTTAACTATTAATTAGTGAAGTTTATTATTTGCAATGCAAATTGTGGGAATGCCAACTCTTCTTAACTTTACAAATATACACATGGATTACTCAACGAGCTATTGCAAACGTTTTGCACTACATCGTAAAATGCAGTTGCAAGGAAGATCGGCTTAACACTTGGTTCTACCTCACGTTTGTTTGAGCACATCCAATGAGTTTTAATAGTATCTCTACCAAAAATTCAGATGGGGAAGACATACAAGAGTAATAGAAACGAAACAAATTACAAAAAAGTTTAAATAGTATAACGATGATCATATCAATGTAATTATTTTAAGAAAATATTTTCCTACGAACAATTGAAAGATGATTGTAAACCAATAATAATGCGATGGTGACATGTGTAAAGAATCCTTTAATTGCTGCTTTGAATACCAAATCAGGAAAATTATAGTAGAAAGATAATAAGTAATTATTTTTTTTTTAAATCAGCCTACTTGGATTTAATAAAAAATTTCACGTAACCACATAAAACGTGTAGAAATTCTCCATTAATACATATAAATATTTTACCTTTGTCCAACAACGTTAATATCTTCTACTTCTTTTCATTTTTTCATATCTTCAACTAAACCAGAAATGAATTCAATCACCAAATGCCATTTAGGATCTGCCACTTGATCTGCCAGTTTTCCGAGGTTTTGCCCATCGTCAACAATACACCACGCAGCTAAAAATTCCTAAAGAGTTAAATGAAGAAAATAATAAAAAAAGCCTCGTTTATTTGGAACTTGATGAAAAATACCACAGTTTGCCAAATCTTGAAATTCTGTATTATTCTCTTCCTCAAAAATCAAATTTCCTTTCTCAATACCTCATTTTGCTTTTTCTTTTTTTTTATCGGTATCAAGCAAGGATGGTAAAGGAAAGTCAAATAATATTTTTGGCGTTGTTTTCTTCTTGAGAGAAGGATGGTGTCTCCATAATAAGATTTTAATGACTCTGTTGTACAATTCAGTGATTGTCGTTGGAATATCCTCAGCATTATTTATAAAGCATTCCTTTAGGTTCATACAGACGATATAAGTGTTGACGGGGATAAAACACAGGCTACGAAGCTTACTAGAATTATCAATGCAATTCAAAATCAGTTCATTGGTATTCTTATCATCAACACAAAACTTGTCGATATTATATTTGATCTGTTCTTCAAAAAAACCTAAGATCTCCACATTTCGGTCAAATTTTAGTTCATGAAATGCGTGTTCAGCTGTGGGTCGTGATGTTACAACAACAGTGACACCAGGCAACAGTTTACGTTTTACCAACAAACTTAATAATGTAAATGCTGGCATTTTCGCATTATGGAGGGGGCAATTACGTCCCTTCTAATGCAAAAAAGCTAAGTTACATAAGGAGGCCCTAATTGTTAATTCTTTCTGGGAGAATATCGTAATTACGACTTGACTGAAGCTGCAGAGAGGAACTTACGGAGTTTTGGATGAAGCTTCAGTAATCCACTTTTTCAAGCCTAATGTAACATTGGAAGATTACGCCACATCTACGTTTGTTTCTATGTGTCTGCGTAGATTTGATATGTGAAACGTGTCGATATTATGTGGAACGAAGAAAATTAGGAAGAGCCTGAAAGCCACTACTAGGAGTCTTCGCGGTTTAAGAGTGAGGCAATACGTTGCACCGAATAACCCCCTTCCAAAAGATTTTCTTCATGTTGAGTAAAGCAAGCAAGAGCAGTTTCAATTTCTCGCCCAGTGTGTCACTTCTATTGATTGAGAGCGCCAGGCAGATGCTATCCAGTGTTGTTTCAGGAAAATCAAAGTGCACAGTGACGATACAGATGTTCAGGCTCTGACAGTATGTCTGCGCCATCAACTACAAGAGCTGACAGCTAATGTTATTGAACTCTGGGTAGCACTTGAAACCTGCACACATCTATGTACGTTGTATAGCAGCTCATGAAATAACTAATTTTTTCGGTAGTGAAGATATCGGTGCTTTTGCCCGCTTTTCATACTTTCACTGGATGTGACACCGTTTCCTGTTTTTCGGTAAGGGCAAGAAAACTCCTTGGATACCTGAAATATTTATCCCAATGTTACTCCTGTTTTTCTAGCCATGAGCAATGCACTTTTGGAAGTTTGTGATGAGTGGACATCATTTTTGGAGTGGTATACTGTGTTGTTGTATGACAGAGCGTAACAAAAAAATGTCAATGAAGCCCTTAAGCAGTTTTTACTCGCAAAGGACAACAGTTTGATGCTTTCCCATCAACACGAGCAGCAATGGTCCAATATGTCAACTGTACAATCTAACAGGCTGGTACGCGTAGGTACAGGAGCTTGCGCAAATTCCTTTCCTTCTACGTCTGCAAGACTAAAGATAGATCTTAGATGGAAACAAATATCGGCCCTTGAGGACAACATTACCAGAAATGATGAAGTCATGTCAGCATTTGGTCAAGTGTGGTGGCAAAAGTGTTTGTCATGGACGTTGTGATTGCTACAAGGTCAATTTGAGTTGTACAGCTCTTTCCAAGTGTCTTGAGGATTGCGACAACAGATTATTTAATAAGGATTTGTCCATCATTCGGTAACAATTTCATGCTTTACTTTTTAAACAGGTTTTTAACCAAGTGCTGAATACGTGCCTCTCTGTATACGTTGCTCAGATATACTCAGAATGAGCACTCAGATATACTCATACACGGGCACCATCAAAATATAGTGTTCCTATTGGAGCACGTTCCTGAACACCATGCCCAGGCACTCAGTATCTGAACACATTATAATAAGCTTCACAAACGAAATAAAACAAATTTTGTATATTTGATGATTACTGATAAAATTCTTAAAATCAACTTTGCTATATTGGGAACAACAATCTTATTCTGCAACCTTCTTTTGCCGCAACCCCACCGCACTTTTCAAATTTCTCCGCGGTCTGGAGAGTTATGTTACAAAGAACATTTTCAAGATTCAAATGTTAAGGATTAATGTTTTATAAGAAATACGGAAAACGTTTTTGTCATATTTAGTCATGTTCTTTATGACATGAAATAACTCCGCAATAAACTGATTCTAGTTACCTCATAATTAATTTTTAATTGCGTGTAAGAAAAGAGTTTTTAGACAGAAACCGAACGTCGTATATTATGAACTTTTGTCCAATGATTCTAGTCAGTACCTGTTTTGTGATTACTAGAATTATTTGATTGCAATGGTTAATCTGAGCGATACTTTTTAAGAACAATTTGCTTTTTTTGATATTTGCCGAAACTCCCTAGAATAATTTTGACCAATATTTTGACTTTCAGTTCAAGGTGGCTGCCATTTTAAGAACATCCTCGAAAAAGCACTAAGCACGTAATTTTGAGATTGTACTACATCAAAATTTTGATCATTACCACAAGAACTATCTTCATACAAGTTTTAGTGCTTTTAACTGAAAACGAACATATTTTGCACATATCTGCTGCACTATGTTTGAAAATTTACATTTTATATACACAATAAGTATATACATAATAAACAGGCGTGGTAATTTTTTGTGTTTTGTTTGACAAACTATTTTGTAGTTGACACTGTTTAAGCTTTTAGGTTTTTATGTTTAAAGGTCTGACAATTTAAATGTCTGATGTATTTTTTAATTAAAATGAGGCTTATTATTTTGTTTGTGCCACGGAATTCAATCATCTTAAGAATAGACTGTAACGTATAGCAAAGATAAAGCTTATAATTTTTTTTGTATTTTTTCATTTTAATTTTTTCGTGCAAATGGATACAAAAAATTGTAAATTTTAGTGAATTATCATAAAGTATGCTTACATTAAGACTCTATGAATGTTTGACTTTTCTGCAGTGCACATATTTTGAATTGTATTGCTAAAGTCGATTGCAAAGCAAAAGCAATTTGATTCAACATTTCCATATCAGCAAGAGAGATACATTGCATACTGAAAGCTGGAATACAAATAACTGTCCTCTTATTCCATGTTAATGACTTCATAGTTCGTGCATATTTACTTTGTTATTTTCTGTCATATTGATTGTTCCTACAACACATCAGAAAACCTTGTAAAAACTTTGAAATGAAAATACTGTAAAATGTCATAAAACATATAACATCAAAAGCATTATAAATACTTTAAAATCAAAAATAGAAGTAATATCCTTTTATGAAGATGATTAGAAAGAGTGATTTCAATTTATATTAGCACATCAGCGTGAGACAAACGATATTTAACCAAAGCTCGAATAAAAAAAATAATTTAATATTATTCTATTCTGTGTCAATGACATGATGAAAAGAGTTTAAGCACATTTTTTTATCTTTGTCATTTCGATTACACTAACAACAAATTAAAATCAATATAAAAACTTTAAAATCAAAATACTATTACTCCTAATATCATAAAACAATTATAATATAACTATAATTAGCAAAAATCTAAATTCAGGAATCATAAATTCGACAAGGAAAATACATTTAGAGCGAGTATAAGCAAGGCCAATTTGCTGATCAATATATCTATACTTCTATAAGTAGAATTGCAACTTCGAAATTAATTTGCTTCGTCAGCTATATGTCATTTAATACCCTCACAATGTTGAAATAAGACTTTGGACGGAGCGACTAATAAACAAAAATAGCAGTTTATCTTCCTTAACCAACACATCATCACAAAATTACCTTGTTTTCTTAGATGAGAGCGATTTTTTTTTGGTGAGCAATCTGTTGTTGTTTGTCTTTGTAACTGCGTTTGATTGATATACAATAACAGAATTACATACGGGTTATTTATAGAAGATATTTTTTACGGCATTGTAGAGCGACACTTAAATTTTTTCAAAGTGTATAAATGACTTACTAGATGGTGAATAAGTTACATATATGATTACATTTATGCATCATAAACGCGAATGACAGTTAAGTGTATCTTGTCTTTAAAACAGTTTACTTTTTAAAGGCTTAAACTTAGAGATTTGAAAATAAAACGTTCTTAGAACTTAGCCATCATCTGTATTCTTTGAGTTAATAACAAGCAAATTATTTTGTGCTACGGAATTTGAATAATCTAAAGAATAGATTGTTATGTAAAGCAAAGATACGCTTATGATTTTGTTGTTGACTATATATTTTATAACAATGATTTTTACGAAATTTATAAATAGCTACAAAAGTTTTATATATCGCATGCATTATAACAAAATGCTGGCTCAATACTATATGGCTCTTTAAGCATTTGACATTTTTTGCTCATATATAGGTATAGGAAGATTGATAATTGTGGGAGGGGCTCATATTCAAATATGCACGTTATAATCCTTAGAGAGCCATCGACTTCAATGGAAATTAATACTTTTTACTATTTATATATGAATATTAGCCCTTCTCTCAATCACATTATAGAGATATACAGTAGGTCCACTTCGTGTGTAATTGGCTGCTGTTTATTTAATTAGATTATTAGCTGCCGTTAGCTATTTTATCATTTCTATTGGTCAAAAAAAGCAATTGACTGACTTTGACTATGTTAATCGCATGGGTAATTTGGTAAAAAGGTATGCGTGGCACGAAAAAATTCAATGGAGTGGCCCTAATGTATATTCACTACACTGTATCTCAATTATCGACTTTCTACACCCATACGGTCATACTTTTTTTGAAGTCAAATGCAAATGATGAAGTCTTGTTATGAGCAGATAGTAAAAAACTCATTTCTCAACTTTGCTCCTTTGTTATACCTGATAGAGTTTGTGGCAAGTATCTGACGTAATATTCTGTTTCTAAATTTTAAAAATCGGAGGACGCTTGTAAAAGCTAATTGTTGTCAGTGACTTTTAAATGAAGTCAAAATACAATTACAAGAAAACAACTTTTTCTTAAATAAACACTCAAATTTTGCGTTCGTATGAATGTTGTCGGAATTGTCATCAGGAAAAGGATTTTTTATAAATATATTCTTGTGTTTATGTTTATTATTTAAATTTCATTGGCTACTTAAAAATTTACAACATCATTTCAGTCTATCATTGTTTGTAACAATTTTTACTATTTACAGTAAATGTTATAAAGGTAACAAAACAAACAAATGAAAATTGTCTATCTTAAAATTAAACAATACTTTTACTTTACAAAATGAATTAAAATGAAGGTACGTTTCCATGAAATGAAAGTTCCAAAATGAACATAAATTATTCATTTACTGTATAGTAAATAAAAAAATTATAATCTTTTAAGCTAGAGGTGGAATTATACGAAGTAAAATATATGTGGCTTGCGCACCTACAGGCTATTTTGTTGTCTTTTTTGAGTTTATGTGACAAAAGAAAGCCAATTTTTTCCCAGGAGACGCTTTTTCAGAGTTTTACTTAGGCTTTTGCATGAGAGGAAATTTTAAAGTAACAAATTTTCATTTTCAGTCATTTTAGTTAGTCAAGAAAACTTAATGAAACTCTTCGCTACTGCGTGCGCGAGCCAACTTTAAAATAAAATGCGTTCACTTCACTTGAATAAGAAAGCTGAAAATATGCAAAGTTTTTATAAAAACTACGTAGAAATATATAGCTAAAAACCAGCTGGGTAAAATTTGATGAAAAGTTATTCCAGTTCATTCCTGAAAAATTAAGATAGCTACAAACTTGCATTTTATCAAGCTTACAATTTGCGCAACAAAAGAAAATCATGGCTATATTACTCATAAAGTAGATGTCGATAACAGTTATGCATCACGCATGGATTGCTCTACTAGCAATTGCATGCGCTATAGCATATGAGCCCATTGTAAGGCCCCCTTAGTGAGAAATAAAAATTAAAGCAGGCAAACGGGCATTGCACAAACTAACATTTTAAAGTACTTTTGAGAGGTGTCGAAGTCATTGGAAATGGATTAACTGTTCTTTTTACAACACTGAATTATTTTGCAAAGTTAAAAACAGCTTAGGATAGCTAAATTCTGCAGAAATTGTTGTTTATGACAATATATTATAACAAAATATTTTGGGTATACTTTTTATGGTCCCCCCTAATAGTAAAAAGCTAAAGGGCCTTAAATTGAAGCAAGTCAGAGCCCAGTACACCACTGCAAACGAATCTTTTCTTAATAGACAATGGTTGGCCAAGCTTAAGTACTAGGCTTTTCCGTTTGCAAACTACGTTGTTAGTGTTCAATCTTAAGTATTCAGTAAGTTTACAGTTCTCACATTTTAAGGCTTCACTAAAATATTTGGTGCCTTGATTACTAATTTTGTAAGCAGAAAAGTACACTTCCGTAAGTTTACAATTTTCATTTTCAAAGCTTCAATAAGAAATTTAGCGCCTTCATCACCTTTATTGTTGTCAATAAAGATCCAATTGAGTAAGTTTACAATTCTCACTTTTGAAAGCTTCACTAAGATATTTAGCGCCTTCATCACCTATCTTGTTTCTATCAAGATACAATAGAGTAAGTTTACAATTCTCACTTTTTAATGCTTTACTAAGATATTTTCCACCTTCATCACCTATATCGTTTTCACAAATAAGCAATCGAGTAAGTTTACAATTCTCACTTTTTAATGCTTCACTAAGATATTTAGCGCCTTCATCACCTATCTTATTGTTATCAAGATCCAATTGAGTAAGTTTACAATTCTCACTTTTTAATGCTTTACTAAGATATTTAGCACCTTCATCACCTATAGCGTTTTCATAAATGACCAATCGAGTAAGTTTGCAATTCTCACTTTTCAATGCTTCACTAAGATATTTAGCGCCTTCTTCACCTATCTTGTTTTTATTAAGATCCAATTTAGTAAGTTTACAATTCTCACTTTTTAATGCTTCACTAAGATATTTAGCGCCTTCATCACCTATCTTATTGTTATCAAGATCCAATTCAGTAAGTTTACAATTCTCACTTTTTAATGCTTTACTAAGATTTTTTCCACCTTCATCACCTATATCGTTTTCACAAATAAGCAATCGAGTAAGTTTACAATTCTCACTTTTTAATGCTTCACTAAGATATTTAGCGCCTTCATCACCTATCTTGTTGTTAATAAGATCCAATTTAGTAAGTTTACAATTCTCACTTTTTAATGCTTCACTAAGATATTTAGCGCGTTCATAACCTATTAGGTTGCTTGGAAGATTTAATTTAGTAAACTTACAATTCTCACTTTTCAATGCTTCACTAAGATATTTAGCACCTTTAACACCTATATCGTTTTCAAAAATATCCAACTGAGTAAGTTTACAATTCTCACTTTTCAAAGCTTCACAAAGATATTTAGCGCCTTCATCACCTATCTTGTTGTCATTAAGATCCAATTCAGTAAGTTTACAATTCTCACTTTTTAATGCTTCACTAAGATATTTAGCGCCTTCATCACCTATCTTATTGTCATTAAGATATAATTGAGTAAGTTTACAATTTTCACTTTTCAAAGCTTCACTAAGATATTTAGCGCCTTTATCACCTATCTTGTTGTCATTAAGATCCAATTCAGTAAGTTTACAATTCTCACTTTTTAATGCTTCACTAAGATATTTAGCGCGTTCATTACCTATTAGGTTACTTGCAAGATCCAATTTAGTAAATTTACAATTCTCACTTTTTAATGCTTCACTAAGATATTTAGCACCTTCACCACCTATATCGTTTTTATAAATATGCAGTTGAGTAAGTTTACAATTCTCACTTCTCAAAGCTTCACTAAGATATTTAGCGCCTTTAACACCTATCTTGTTGTCATTAAGATCCAATTTAGTAAGTTTACAATTCTCACTTTTTAATGCTTCACTAAGATATTTAGCGCCTTCATCACCTATCTTGTTGTCATTAAGATACAATTCAGTAAGTTTACAATCCTCACTTTTTAATGCTTCACTAAGATATTTAGCGCCTTCATCACCTATCTTGCTGTCATTAAGAGACAATTCAGTAAGTATACAATTCTCACTTTTTAATGCTTCACTAAGATATTTAGCGCCTTCATCACCTATCTTGCTGTCATTAAGAGACAATTCAGTAAGTATACAATTCTCACTTTTCAAAGCTTCACTAAGATGTTTAGCGCCTTCATCATCTAAATCCTTGGCATCAATATATAAATCCGCAATTTTACAATTCTTAAATTTCAAAGCTTCATTAAGATATTTAGCACTTTCATTTTCTAGATTAATAGAGTTGTTAGATGCAGTGAATGTAAAGTTACCACACTTTAAAGTTTCGCTGAGATATTTCAAAAAATAACGACTAAAATCACATGATTCAAATTGCAAAGAGAGTAATTTGTCGTCTGTCCTGTTTGTTAAATACTCTTTCATTGCAAGGCAGATATGATTATCAATAAACTCACACAAAGAGAACAAAACTTCATTTATGTGTTTGCATTCCGAAAGAAATTCGAAAAATGCTTTTGAATCAACCGGAGTAAAAGAAACGTCTTCAATCTTCATTTCTCGAGAATAATTCTTATTTAGTTGTGTACATGCTGACCTCATGACATCTTTGTCTTGCAACTCGTATAAGCACTTTACTCCCAGAAAACCAATTGCTTTATTGCCGTCATTGGAAAAGAAATGTGAGATCCAAAATGTAAACCTGCAAATGTTAAATACAAAAGTTATTTATAAGCCAATCGTTCATCAAAGACTTAATACTTGCGTACGTATTGTTGCATAATAAGCAATTAGCTAGCTGATGCAGAATATTTTCTCTGTGGTCGAGCACAGCTAGAGAGGGTACATCTTATTTGAATTGTTTGGTAAGTAAAAAACTACCCACTGTTTTAAAGTCGATGAAGTAGACTTAGTTACAGTCATCAGCTTAATAGTGGAAAGTAAAAATTCTTCTATGTGCTTCAAAAACCAAGTCGATCAAACTTAAACTAAGATATATTTACTAATTAAAGATTATTTGGTTTTTAACTCTTTCGTTTTTTTTGTAACTGGAAAAAATTTGCGTCGTGTTTTTGTTTATTTTATAGCTAGTGTGATGCGTTTTTCCGTTTCAACTAAAAAATCTTGTCAAATCAGGACAAACGTAGAATGAAGAAAGCTTTTAAATATTTTTAATGATGTATTGTACATGTAATGTTTTGATGTCTTGTGCGCAGTGGCGTAGCTAGCGGTCTGGCTGGTCGGGCCCAGCCCGACCAAATATTTTCCCAAAAACAACAAATTTGTTTTCTTTAAAATTGGATTTGCGAAAGTTTTAAATTCTGCGACTCTTTTTGGAATAATCCACAGTCTATTCGTGTAATATTTGTCAAATTGCGTCGTTGTTAGCAAAATTATCATATTTTTAAACGTTACTTAGCAACAATGACTAGTGCATTTCTAGTGCCAGGCAGTACGCAGTTTAGTCGGGCTCTGAAAATTCAGCCCGACCAAGTAGTAAAATCTATAGTGGGATTATCTGCAATCTGATTGGTTGACAGCAACTGAGCAAACTCAAATGCACTGTTTCGCAACATCTAGTCGGGCTCTGAAAATTTAGCCCGACCAAGTAATAAAATCTATAGTGGGAATATCTGTAATCTGATTGGTTGAGAGTAGCTGTGAACACACCCAAACGTTTAACAACATCTAGTCGGTCTCATTTTCAAAAAGCGTGACTTGGATTTTGAGCTTTCGAAGTATACGTTCGGAAATCGTGATAACTTACATTACAATGGCTTCGGCTAATGAAATCGATATAATAAGTGAACTACAAAAGAAACCATTTTCTGTTCGACAATCAGGCGAGCAAAATATACTCGTAAAGCAGCGGCCAATTCCAAATTTACAAGCGACTACAGGGAATAGAAGCTTTCAGGAAAGTTGGTACTCGAAGAAAGATTGGCTTTGTAGTAGCTTAGAAAAGAATGCATTGTTCTGTTGGCCTTGTCTTTTATTTTGCCCTGGATCGTCATCTTCATGGACGCAGACGGGATTCAAAAACATGAAGAATTTCCTATCCGATTGTAAGAAGCATGAGAAGGCAAAATCGCATATGGGTGCTTACAAGACCTGGAAGACCTACGGTTTTCAGCCTCGTATCGACTGTCTCATGTCACAAACTAAACGTGAAGAGATTCAGCGTCATAACGAGGAGGTAAGGCAAAACAGAGAAATGTTGAAAACCATAACAGAAGCTGTTTTATACTTATCTAGGCAAGAGCTTGCATTTAGGGGGCATGATAAATCTAGTAGCAGCATGAATAGAGGAAATTATAGAGAGCTACTTGAAAGTTTTGCCAAGATGGATTCTGTTTTTGAAAGGCGATTACATGGAAGGCTTGCTGAAACCCACCTTGCTGGGGGAGGGCGATTTACTGGAGTCTCTCCTGATATTCAGAATGATTTGATTGATTGTCTTGATAAGATAAAAGAGGATGAGATTTTAAAGGAAATATATTGCTGCACTTTCTTAACTATACAGGTTGATGAGGCAACTGATGTTTCTACCAAAGAACAATTGAGTGTAATTGTGCGAATGGACAAAGGGGAAAGTGTCATTAAAAGATAGCTTGGGTTTGTTGATGTTAGTTGTGATATGACTGCAACTGCTATATCATCAGTGGTTAAGGGTAAGTTAAGTCAATATAATAATGTGAAAGAGAAATTTATTGGACAGACTTATGATGGTGCATCTGTTATGTCTGGTCATCTCAATGGTGTTCAAGCTCAAGTTCAGCAGGATTATCCTTATGCTCAATTTGTTCACTGTGCTGCCCATAGACTAAATCTAGTATTATGTCGAGCTGCATCCTCCATCTCACCTGTTAAGATTTTCTTTGTTAATATTAGTGCTTTCTGCACCTTTACTAGCAATTCCCCCCAAAAGAAAAGCTTTACTATCATCGCATAGGCTTGAGTTTCCTAGTCTTGGTGACACAAGATGGTATTATAGGGCTCATTTCATCAATATCTTGCATTCTAACTAAGAGAAACTAATAGACATATTTGAAAATCTTACTGATAATCCAATAGATTGGGATGATGAAACGTTAAGTATGGTTACTGGTTTACTTGGCTACCTTAATGGCTTCTTGTTTTGTTTCTTGGTACATGTTTTCCAGAGAATTCTTGAGCAGTCATCCATACTTTATTCTATCTTGCAAGACAAGGACACTGACTTTCATTATGGATTGAGTAGGTTTGAGAGATTCAAGGCCTTTGTTGCTTCTCTGAGAAATGATACAGAATATTGTCAGGTGTGCGACCTAGCTGTTGAGAAAGTGGGACCACCAGTAACCAGGTATGACCAACGGCATAATTACAAACAAATTTATTTTGAAATTCTTGACACAATTGTGACTATGCTGACTGAGCGATTTCAGGATATGGAGCGTTTTAGATTTTTGACCTTGTTAACCCTAGGTTGTTTAAGATGTGGAAAGGTGAAGTGCCCTCAGAAAAGATAAATCTTCTAAAGGAGGTTTATGGTGATATGTTTGACATACCAATGCTAGTTAGCCAACTTTGTTTTATTTACAGAGATAAAGACTTTCACTATGATTCATGCGATGAATTATTGAAATATATTTTTCAGTTCCATTATCAATCTAGTATTCCAGGAGTTGTAAAACTGTTAAAGATAAATGGGGTTTTGTCAATTACAAGTGCTTCAGTTGAGAGGTCATTTTCTTGTTTGAAGAGGGTAAAAAATTATCTTAGAAATACTATGAGCCAAGGACATTTTAGCTCTCTTTTCAGGATTTCCATTCACAAAGACATACTGTCAGAGAAAGAAGACGCCAACATATTGCATAATGAGATAGTAAAGAAGTTCATTGAAAAACCACGAAGACTTGCTTCCTTATACAAATAGGTATTCATATATGGCTGATAGCAAGCTGATGATGTATTACGTCCATGGCATGTGAGAATTTTTCCGGGAACTTTTTAATGCAGGCAATGATGATTGTCATTTCAGCACGACAATGAACGGCATTACAACTTTTGATAGTTGTTGATGACAAATCTGACCCTTTTTTGGTTCTTTTGTCAAAGTTTCTTTACAAGATGTACATAGGTATCTATCTATGTAAGTAGTGTTGAGAAAATTAATCACATATCTGCAACTATTTTTGAACTGTTTCTCTGCTTTACTATAAGATCCTTCGGCAATTTAAATTAACCAAAATGGTTCTATTTCCTGCATAAATATCACGCATTTGCTTTCTAAGATAGCCGTTTCCGACGTTCTAGGGAGTCTAAATTCGGAAAATTTTCTCCCTCGGCGCCAACCATGGTGGCGACTCGTGAGCCGACCAAATTTTTTCGCTAGCTACGCCACTGCTTCTGCGTCATAGTGCATGTTGCAACACTATTAACTGAGACACTTGTGTGACAAAAACACATCATTTCTTATCCAATATTTTAACATTAAAAACAAATTAATCTATATATTTCACATATATCATAAATTCAAACATACTGCTTTCACAATACATCATCGTTTCTCTTAATTTGATTTGTTTCAATAAACGTAACAAGGCAATTTCACCATTTTTTTAAGCATGCTGGTATTTTATTTTTTTACATCGGAACAGAAAATCCTAAATATTAGCATGTTCCGAAAGTTGGATTTCTTAGGACTTCTCATACAGGGACAGATCTAGGATTTTCAATACCATAGGCAAATTTCAAGACGTCAGACTTATGACGTCATAAAACAGACACCTTAACATATGAAATTGATAAAGTAAGACACATTATTTATGCAGGTTTACGCTGTTCTGCTGACCTTAGCAGCTTATTTGAATATATGTAAAAACATACTGGAATAATAAACAAGTGATATCCAACACTCAATTTACAAATAAAATATACAGTAAGCCGATATGGATAGCCTATATTATGAATACCTTTTTCAAAACGAAAAGGTGTTTTGTAAAAATGAAATGTGGCTTTATACACAATTTCATGAAATTATAACACTTACCACTACCACGTAATCCTTACTCTCCAAATACCCAATATGTAGTGATAGTTCATATAGTATAGAATAATATAGAGTACTATGTAGAGCTATATATGAACTTTGACTGGACATAGTGCAATGTGTTAAAATATAAAAATCTATTTTTATTGGCGTTTATATTTTGAAATTATTTTTTTAAGATGGTCTTCTCTTTTCTAAATGACGACTGAGGTTGGTACATACTTTAAATTAAATTGAAAGTTACACATTTTACTAATAAAACAGTAAGAGGAGTATTTCTCCTCCACTTTCTTATATCAGCTGTCCAGCATGCAAGTTCATTATACATAAGGTTGAATGCTAGAATATATTTGATAATTAATGGATAGTTCGCAAATAACGTGAATAAATTCTGAATTTATGTGACAAAACCCTACTTTATTAGTGAAGCATATTGCATTGGAAAAGTTTGAACAACAATCCTTTTGCTACAACAGATTAACCTGAAAACTTATCATTCATGTTTGAGGAAAACAAACAAGAAAGAAAGCATGCTCTTACTTTTATGGTAAATAGCAAAACCAAATACCACCTGGTGTGGTTAATTTTAAAACATTTAAAATTAAACCTCATTACAAACATCCAGATTTTAGATAAAAGTAGGTTAATGAGATGTCATGTGTCAAAGAATCATTAGATTGTTGCTTTGAACACCAAATTATGAAAATTGTAGTAGAAAGATAATAAATAATATTTCAAAATGAGTTCTCTTAGACTTGATAAAAAATTTCACATAACCACATAAAACGTGCAGCGATTTTTTATTAATACATATAAATATTTTACCTTTGTTCAACAACGTTAATATCCTTTACTTCTCCTCTTTTTTTCATATCTCCAACTAAACCAGCAATGAATTCAATCACCAAATGCCATTTAGGATCTGCAACGTGATCATCCAAAAATTTACCAAGGTTTAGCCAATCGTCAACAATATAACACGCAGCTAAAAATTCCTGAAGAGTCAAATGAAGAAAACAATAAAAAAAGCGTCGTTTATGTGGTATCTGATAGAAAACACCACAGTTTGCCAAATTATGAAATTCTGTATTATTATCTTCTTCAAAAATCAAAATTCCTTCCTCAATTCCTTTCTTTGCTGTTTCTTCTATTTTTTTTATATCCTTATCTCGTGAGGATGGTAATGGGATAGTCAAATGATTTTTCGGCGTTTTTTTTTCTTGAGAGAAGGATAGTAAGGTTTTAATTTCTCTGCTGTACAATTCAGTGATTGTCTTTGGAATATCGTCATAATTATTTATAAAGCATTCCTTTAGGGTCAAACAGACAATATAAGTGATGACAGGGATGTAGCACAGGCTACGAAGCTCACTTAAATTATCAATACAATTCAAAATCAGCTCATTGGTATTCGAATCAGCACCACAAATTTTTTATATATATTATTTGATCTGTTCTTCAAAAAAACCAAAGATCTACACTGTTTGATCGAATTTTAGTTCATCAAATCCATATTCAGCTGTGGGTCGCAATGTTATAACAAAAGTGACACCAAGCAACAGTTTACGTTTTACAAACCAACTTAATATTGTAAATGCTGGAATTTTCGCATTATAGAGGATTGAAACATCAATATTAAGGCATTCTTCATTCAAGGATAGTTCATCAAGACCATCAAAGACAAGAACGGTTTTTTCAGGATACTTGATTACGAAGTCGTAAATTTTAGGAAATTCTTTATCTGAAAATCCATCACAATCACTTAACATATCATTGAGAGTAATGTTGCCATTTTTAAAAGCAGGACATTGCATTAAAAGAACAAGTTTATCAAAAAAAATTTATCTGAATTTTTCATCAATTCATGTAAAATTTTTTTGTTAACATAGTTTTATCAATTCCTGGCCTTCCAATAACTAAAATGGTAGGGGATAAGATTAGTCCCGCTCCCCGTGGATTGGTGCAAAAATTTCTCTTGCCCTTGTTAATTTTTTTCTATCTTCTCTTATTGTAAGATAGCAATCAAAGATTTCGTGCCTTTTAAATTTTTTTGGATAAGCATTCTCGAATTGTCTTTCTGCTTGTATTATGACGTTGATGTAAATATTGTCAAGATTTCGCCACTCTTTCATCTCATTGCCAAAGTCGTCATGTATTTCAAATAATTCGTCCGTTTTGAAATTGTTTTTAATTTCTTCCAAATGTTTTCCAAATTCTTCTTTTTTCCTTTCAAAGGATTTGCACAGTCATCTTTTGGAGCGGTACAAAATTCAAGTAAACAGTCGAAAATTTTTCCTCTTTTTAAAAGATTTATCGACCAAGCCTTATACGTCAAGTAACACAGCTCTAAAATTGTTAGTGTTATTACTATAAAATCGACAGATAAAACAGCTTTAATTAAGATTTCACTTTTATCACTGTTGGGGTTTTCACAATCAACGGTTGAAATGGTGTGATTTAACATGGAAATTTCTTTGATAGTTGGACGTCTTTTACAGGTGTATTCGACGGGAAATGTGGCAAAGAAAAATAATCCAACAAAGACAGACAATATGATGAGGCGAACCATCAAATGAACGATGTAAATGTAAAATGAAGAAAAATTAAGTGCAACGTTGTCAGATTGACGAGTTCCTTCGCTATATTCCACAAGTAGAGGTTCACTTTGTTCGTCTCTGTTTTCTATTGGACTGTTATTATCATTATGTTCAATTCGACGCTTTACATAATATCCATAGACGATACTCCAAAGTAAGACAATAGCAATATTACAAATTACCATAAGAAAAACAGCATACTTAAAAGTTAAATCATCTTTGTATTGTCTGAAACATCTTGATTCGATGCTCTTTAAAAGAGAACTTTCTTTCGTCTTTGATATAATCTCATTATGACAATTAAATGAACTATCACCATATAAATTTAATGAAATGCCACAAACGAGAAAGCCAAATATACCAAAGAAAATCAAAATTATTCTTCCAAACCAGTTAAAACTATTCCATGGTATGTATTCCAGACACTTTTCCATTTGTATGCTTAAAAATGTATAAAATCGTTACATTACTTTGAATTAAAACAAGACGCTAGCATTTGCGTTCAGTATCGTAGCCAGCTTGCAGACTTACTCTCACTGAAAATTCTAAAAGATTACCATTATTCATTCCTTTAGAAATCTACTGTTCTCAGTCAGTGAACATAAAAATATTAGCATAGCTTGAGAAAAATCGGGCTGGCTACGCTACTGCTGGCGTTAGCCACAGCTCTAGGTACAAAGTGGCATGCGAAACTTTAGGATTGTATATACCTCATGCAATAATCTACTTCTATGTCTAAATGACTATCTTCCATTAAGATATACAGGAATTTTAGTAGACACATTTGATAGTCATAGCAATAAGTGTTGTTTTGAGTGGTCTTGAGAGCAATTTTGCACAAACATGTACGAGTGAGTTTTTCAAAGACTGCCATGCTCTTAACCAATCAGAATTGAGAAGTTTTTTCTTGTATATTATTACTGGAGGAAAAGGCATTAGCATTTTGCTCTTACTTTATGAATCTTATAGGATCTATTTACATTAAAAACAAATGAATAAACAAGAAACGGTCACAAAAGCTACATAATGCACTTTCGTGTACATTAATATTATGCATTTGACTTTGGTTTAGCTCAGCTTAGCTCTAATTAACATCTCTCAAAATAATGAAGCTCATTCAGTAAATGGTTTTTTGAAATATTTTAGACCAGACTTAAATCACATCAATTATGTTAATTATATCAAATGGGTAGGAAAATGGACGTTATTTTGTTCAACTCCGTTATTTAATCAACAGGTTGAACATTAAGTTTTCAGAGCAGCTCACATAACGCAACACAGCAACAAATGAAAAACTAATTGTACAAAACTAGTTGTAGACCATTTGCTCTATACTTATACACTTTTTTCGTACTAATCAAGCCGGTTTTCCACTTGCAAATATTTGGGCCCGAAGCAATAATTTTCGAGTTAAAAAATTTCGTGTGACTGGGTACATTTGTTTTCTACGTGTAAAATTAACTCACAAAACGGAAAAATCAATGCAAAATGGCTGAATCAAATATTAACTAGATACTTATGATTCTCATTGCTGCAAAGACGAACATAACAACAAAGCAAAACAACAATGGTTTTGTACGTCGTTTGTATGTTGTAACGGTAATGAAAGGAGAATTTCATCTATTTGTGAGAGCTTAGTATTCACGACTTATAATATGCTCCCATGAGCATCGTTTGTTTCGTAAATCAAAAACCACTAAAAATTTTATAGCGAATTATTTTGGCTAAGAAAAATTAAAAATCATACGAACTCAAATTTTCGTCGAGTTGTGATGACATCTTTGCCGTTTACGTTGCGGTTAGCAGTTCAGGTTTTAAGAACAGGATGCCTTTTTTGTTGTAGGTAAAGTACCGCAACCTTGTTATTAATTATATTACAACAAAGTAACTTTTGTGAAGCATAGTAAATATTTCAAGTGAGTATAAATCATAAATATGCCTATTAAGCTATCAACAGAGTTTTAATAAAACAGGAAATACAGCTCATGACAATGCAAATCTTAAAATACAAATGCAAAACTACGTATCAGATTCGACTTTTTTGAAGAAACAATCCTCAATGTCAAATGGATAGCTCAGATTTGCCGTTTGCTGTAAACGCTAAACTAAAACTCAGTAGTATAAAAAGTGTTGCCACTGGCGCACTTCACACCTTGGGACCCAGTATATGCAAATCTAAGCGCCCCAACCCTAGTTCGTGTACGTAATTACTATGTCCGTCTGAAAGACATATATAGTATGCACATAGTGTAATTACGCTAGCATAAATACAGCGAAGGTCAAACCCTGGACAACGGCAAGAGCCAAAGACGGCTGGTCTAGCCCCCGCGCCCGCGCAGCTGGCCGTCGAGGGTCTGTTAGTTAAAGATTGGCGTATAGTAGGGTACGCGGTAAGATGAATAGTGAATCTAAAATAGTACGTATGAAAAGACAAGAGCAAAAAGAAAGAAGAGAAAGGGAGAAAAAACTGAATAATATAATAATAAGACAAAGAGAAAAGCATCTTAAATTGCAAACCAGGCTGAAATACAGACAGGTTCGATACAATTAGAAGAATAATATTTATACATAGAATCGAGTTGGACACTGTAAGAGAGATTCTGCAACTATATAAACAGGGTGTTATAAGTGGAAGAGCTCTAAACTCATTCCTTCAAGCTTTTCAATCACTAGCATCTACATCAAGAAAGCGTACTAATACAGCTTCTTTACCATGTAAGCGCAGACATATTAAGCCCAATGACGTAATAGAATTAGACCGCCTAGTATAACAAACTCTGTAGATTGGGAAGCTGCGTATGGAAATATGAGCGACCCAGCGTTATACGCTATAACGCACCTGACTTTCTAACTACAATTCCTCAAAAACTAAAACTCCGACGCCTCCGGCGGCCTCTTCACCCCCCTCGCCGGCCGTGAGATGTTTATATTCGGTTCTAGATAATTAGCAAAAAAGCGAAGGCCAGTCTTCGGAACCATGTAGCGCTTCGTGTAACAAATATTCATCAAATAACCGTTGAAGATTTGGGTATTATACTTTCTATAGTGAGTGTGATAGTTACTTTAGCAGTTGCAATATATTGAACAACTAATGTTGCATCAGCAGGTAAGTCTACATCTATAATATTGCTATAGCTACATTCATGGTTAATATCACCAATACGATGTGTTTTTTTTTTTACTTAAGACAAGTAATTTGCTAGAAGTTTGAAGTACTTGTAGCGCTCCTGCACTTGTAAAACATTTTCCACTTAATGATATTCGGTAGAATCCAGCGGTTTCGATGGTGATTGTAGAAGAATCTTCTTTACCTTTTTCACACATCGTGACATTGGTCTAAACTGGACCTCTTTTTCCAGTGACTGAAGTACCAACTTGGGTGTATACATCTACTAGAAATTGCAGTCGCTTTTTTATGTTTTTTCACGTCTTCTATGATGTTTTACACCTCGGGCGTGGTGTCTTTTTGCCGGACGTAGCAAAGCTTCGAGAGCCTCACGCCTCGGTTTATCTACGTCTGAATAGTTCCAAGAAGATATGACTATTTTTTCAGCATTAGATTTATATTCTAGTTGGAATTTTCAAAATTTTTCTCGCTATTTCGTCGTAATTATACTTCTACTGCTCGGCGAAAGACATCGTTTGTTGATTCAAATTCATGAACCGAAGTCTCAGATGCATTAGACATTGTAATTCTACATATGTTATAAAAATTTTTGTTAGTCTATTAAGAATAGTACTTGATATTAAACCACTCGTTTCAAGATCGTTCAAACCAAATATTTAATATTGCTATTTTACTATTTCAAGTGTTTTTCCAGTAGGAAACGTTACTAAAGTTACATTTACTCCGCTCATACAAGTAGGGTTAAATCCAGTAGGAGAG
Organism: Xenia sp. Carnegie-2017; assembly: GCF_021976095.1. NCBI lineage: Eukaryota > Metazoa > Cnidaria > Anthozoa > Malacalcyonacea > Xeniidae > Xenia > Xenia sp. Carnegie-2017. The sequence goes on from NW_025813469.1 coordinate 9,566,882, forward strand.
TTCAAAACAGGCTGGTCTCCTTTAACCCCATTAGCTCCTGGTTTTCCTTGAAGTCATTAACGTCCTGAAGGCCCCCGGGGCCCTGTGGCTCCAATATCTCCTTTAGGCCCTTGAGGGTCTCGAGGTCCTGCGGCTTCTGTAGACCCCGGCACTACTCTAGGACCTGTTAGACCTCTAATGCTTTGTTGCCTTGAGGTCTTTGAGGTCCCTGATGTCCTTGAGGTCCTCGAGGCCCTTGAGCTCCTGTGGCTCCAGGCGCACCATCGCTTCCATTGGTCCCATCATTTCTGTCATGTCCACTAGGACCCTCATAACAATTCTCTCCTTTTAATCCTCTAAGACCCGTATCTCCTTGAGCCCCTGTAACTCCTGTATCACCTTTTTCTCCCTTTGGTCCTCCAGGACCCGTATCTCCTTGAGCCCCCGCAGCTTCTGTGTCACATTTATCTCCCTTACCTCCTCTTGGGCCTCTAGGCCCTGGTGGTCCTGGTTTTCCAGATCCATAACCATCATCAGTTCCACCGATTACTCATGAATGGAAAGCCTTCCAATCAATAAACACAAGCCTTCACTTAATGTGCAAGGAAACTCCATTCCACTTAACCTTTTTTAATTTCTGTTTATTTCACTTCTTAACTTCCTTATCATGTATCCATTTGACACCACTTCCTTTAGTATTTCTTTCATTAAATCATTCTTTGGTATTTCCTTTAGTATTTCTTTCATTAAATCATTCCTTCCGCTTCCTTTAATATTTCTTTCATTAAATCATTCGACACCGCTTCCTTTAGTAGTAATTTAACACCTTTTTGTAAATATAATACCTTGTGTTCACATCCCATTTATTATTTATCTGAAGATGTCTTGAGTAAAGACGAAACGTCACAATAAATTTAATTTTACAATTTTTTTGGTCTATTTCTATGGCTCTAATTAGAAATGGAAACTATGGTGACACTGATGGTGAACAGAGAGGAGAGCTCAAACAGACTCCAATTCAAAGACAAAAAATCCTAATACCCCCATGCGCTTACAACATTCCCGATATCAATCAAGCTTCTGAAAATGCTATGGAAGCATTGGGTATAAAGTTTGCACATGAATATGAAACCGCAAGACGTGATCCACCCTTTGTGCTCTCAGTAAATATTCCCACATCTAAATCTGAGATTGCTATTAAAGGTGACCTTGAAGTTTCCTTTGACACAGATAACAGCTTAGGCCCTATTCTTGGGTTTTGCTTTGGGTGGAGGTGATATTACTAGAGGAAAGACATAAGTCAGAATCGAATTAACTTTACAGATGTACAGAAGATCCATATTCACTACTCGCTTGTTAATTCAAATATAGTAAACGGGAATCCTAGTGATGTTATTAAATCGTTTACCAGGACGTTTGTTGGAAATAAGTCCTAGTCAACCGACCTACTTACTTCTTAAAACTTTATTAATAAAGTGAGAACGGAAATCACTGATGATTTAGGTAAAAAGATTGATTTAAATGGTGAGCAAGTAACTTACACTTTAAACATCCGTCTAAAAATGTGATTATAAACTCTCATAAGCGGATTCCGATTCAGAAGCTGTTGCCATAATGGCTTACTTTTCATAGATAATATACCAGGCAAAATGATAGTTCCTATGATTAGACGTGGTATAGTTTGTCGAAAAATTGTTGGTGGGTCATTGATTGGAAACTTTGTAGGCCTTGCTGGTAAGGCATAGGGTGCCCTATTAAGTGCGGGGTCCGTAGCTGCAGCCTTAGGATCTCGCGTAGGTATGTTTGCTCAAAAAATAAAGAATGTGGCCGTGGCGGCTGGTAAAAAAGCAATTCGTGACACGGCTACAGCAGCCAAAGAGGCTGTTATAACGACTGCAAAAGAGCAGTTCTCGCCTGAAAACATAAGCAGTCGCCGACAAGTCGCCGATCTCGCCGCAGATACGTTAAAGGAGTGGCAAGAAAAGCTAAATCACGTGCATCTGCAGTGGCTCGTGCTGAGGCTGAAGCTGGTATTAGTAGCGCAAAAATGCGCGCGAGAACCGCTCGCACTTCTTTAACAAAGAAGCTAGATCTAATATTGGTGAGCTGGTTGGAACTAATGAAGCTAGAAAAACTCTAGTATCGCGTGCTAAAATCCTTGCTAAGCAACATCTGACATCTCGAGACTTAGGTATTCTAAGCAACCTCGTGTCAGGTAACGTCATGATGTATGCCTTAATATCACATCAGACTAAATATCAGAAATAATAATTAAATTATATCAGTCTGATGATCGGCTTACGCCAATTTTTTGTAATATATATACTGTACCAAGTACTAACTATCATAACAATGGCTACGGACATGATATTCCCACCACTTCGACTCTTTGACGAGCCCATCGTTGAACGCTCTGTTGAGCGTCTGTAGTACCAAAGAGTTCTTCCCCGCGATCCAAATTTCGATAATAAGAATATCAATATCGACACTGAGGACGTTGACCAGCTTATATGGCCTCACAGTGCCGTTCTTTAAGTTCGAGGTCACCTGGTAAAGAACGATGGCACCAACTATGATGGAGCCTGTTTCAGACGGTCCAGATCCAGGTTTACAACAAGACCATTAAAGAAATAAGTCAATATGCTTCACAATCAACACGATCATACAACTTGTAACTGATTCGGATGATTCGTCCAGGAGCACCGCCACGAGTGCCTTCTGTTACCGCGACACTGGAGATACCGGTGGGGCTGTTTCTTATAAGCATGTAAACAGAACTAACGCTCAGTTGCTTCCTGCTGCTAATGTAGGTAACGGTGTCGCTTTGAATGGCGGCAACTTCCGGGCTAACTTCAACTTAAACCTCAACGCAAAAAAGAACCCTAACTTCAAATTGGTTTCGCCAGTGGCCGCCAGATCTGCGCGGGCGCCAAAGACGTTGCCATGATGCTTCCCCTCGCTGACATCCAAGGTTTCGCAAAAAACATTGATTAAGCTCTCATAGGTATAAAGTTCAATCTGAATCTCACTTGCGCTTCTGCTGAAAACTGGCTTCATGGAGCAAATGGGGTAGATGCTGGAAAGTTTCAGATAAAACATCTTTCGCTCTGGGTTCCTTTCATCAGACCGTCGATCGAAGTTGAAACCATGATAGAAAGCAAGTTGGTTGCTGGTTACATACGCATGCTATACTTTGATGAAGGTCGCATTTACCGAGAGAGATTCGCCAGAGGTCAAACAACCGTCTCATGGCGCGTGACGACAAACGGAAGTGAAGAGCATTCCAAGATGCAGAGCGCTCAGACAATCAAGAACAAAGTATACATGTGTTTGATAATGCTAATTTGCGTCAGATTCATGTGCGGATTAATAACAATCAAAAGTATCCTGAAGAAGAGCTTGAAGTCAATTACACAGATGCTGAAGAAATTACAGCACAGCTTATATGATGTTCCAAGACGCTGCGATGAAATACAGCGATCCGGATACAGACTCTGAAGTAAACTTAGGAGACTTCGCAAACCTCTTTCCTATTTACCATTTTGACGTTAGTCTTCATCCTGAAGCTTTGAAAAAAACTCCGGCAAACATTGATGTTCGTTGGATCTTGAGTGACCCTTTTAATAGTGCTATTAATGCTAGTGGTGAACAGGCGTACCACGTGTACTGCTTCGTGCTTAGCGATCGTTTCCTTTGGCTCAATGCGATTCACGTTAAGATGGACATAATGGTTTAGTCTGTTAGTCTCATATGCTATGTTACGTTTAATACGACTACTTCGCACAAGAATTAATTATAAATTAAAAAAAACAAAAATTTTTTCGACTGTTATATACGCAAATTGTTTTGCATGTGCACAAAAATGTCGGATATTGATAACGCAATATTCGTTACAGTTCTCAGACCCGCCATGGAGCGAATAATCACTCAGGAGTTTAAAGGCATTGGTATATATCTTTCTGGGTCAAGAAATATAGAAGGTGGTAGCTTTATTGGAAATTTTGTTCGAAATCTCATACCTACGATCACTAAACTAATACCAAAAGTGTTACCGTCTCTATATAGGCCTAGCAGCTATATCAGGTGCTATCACCGGCAGCACGCAAAAAGCAGTAGCTAGTAGTGGTATAGTTAGAACAAGAGTTATCACACCATTTAATGGACCCAAGTATAATAACAGTCTTCGTGGTTTCGGTAGTAGCTCTAGTAAGAAATGTCTTTCTTGATACACAGTTCACGGTGTTAAATTTTCAAAAGTTCAGAAAACTACCTTGGCAAAAGCTGTTAGAGACAAAAGTAGAGTAACTTTGCGAATCACCAACAGTGCTTTTGAAGGTCCTGATATGCTTATGCTTACTAATACACAAATCAAGCGAATGATGGGTGCAAGACCCAAAGGATCTGGAATCGATCTAAAATTGTCTAAGAGTCAGATTACAGCCATGACGCGTGCGCAAAAAGGTGGATTCCTTGGTTCTTTGCTTGCAGGTATAGCTACTCCCATCGTTGCCCCTTTCCTAGGAAAAATCCTTGGATTTGGAATGTCGGGGAAAAGAGTAAACCTCCCCGCGACATGGTGACGGGGTAAGGAAGTGGAAGCCGCTATCAAACAAAGATATCCATCGTGTAGTAAATGGTAATCTAAAAGCAGTAGCTAAAGGTTTTAGGGTGTGTTCTCAAAAGACATGCTTCCTAAAGAACCTCTTAAAGCTGAAGAAAGCGTTATAATCAACTTACAAGAATTTCTAGATGGAGGTAGGACTCACTGGGTATGCACCTTTGCTGATGAGTTCTGTGTAGATTACTTTGACAGCTTCGGCCTTCCACCACTTGCCGTAGTTAAAAAGTGGATGGAACGGTCAAAACTTGTTGTTCGCTATTCTTGCAACGAGATACAGGATCGGCACTCCATTATGTGTGGGTGGTACTGCTTTCTCTCCTTACACGATCGGGTTCACAATGTGTGTCCTTTCTGTGCATAACGAGCGTATTGTAAAACGGTTTGCTAGAGAAACTCTAAGAACGCGCTAATAATTAACATCGCGATGCATTTTTCACATCAGAGTAAATTTTTGTGCATTATATAGAGATGGCCATCGCTTACTGTTTGTACTGTAAGAAACGACAACCTGTTGTTAAAGGAAAAATCGAATATAAAAAAATTCAATGTAGGCTCACGGGGTGCTGCCGAGTCTGTTACAGAGGCGTCTCATAGTTCCTTTCTAAAAGTGAACTTGTGGTTTAAAAAGGGAGGAAGAATAAGAGGTTTGAATAGTGCGCTTCCATTTGGTATTAATCCAAGTGATTTGGCAATCAAAGCCGCGAATAAAATTGATAAAATGAGAAAAGCTTGGTGAACACAATACAGTCAAGTGAAAATGACGGTCGCGTTTTGTATACGTTGCAAAAGACTGCAACCAGTTATAAGTGTTATAGTTGTAAATCATGACGGCAACCCAGACTTGCAGGGTGCTGTGGTGTATGTGGTATTGTTTTTTCTAGGTTTCTTTCCCAAAGCGAATCTCGACGTAATGGAGGAAAAATAATCGTTTCTATGGACGGAAGCATTGAGGGACTCATCGCAGAGGCGTACTACAGTCCTGCGGGGTACTGCCGTGGCCATGCTGCTACCCCAAAGCTCGCTAAAGAGGCTGGCGTCAACGAGGATGAGGATCATGACTGGCTAAAAAAACAGGCCATCTGGCAGAACTACTTGCCCGCACCAGCGCGAAGTGCTATCCCCCGACCTAAGTTTGACATCAGCACCTTAAATGAGATCCACCAGGCCGATCTCTTTTATCTGCCTCACGATCGAGTCAGAAGACGCACATTCAAATACGCATTGGCGGTCGTCGACGTAGCAAGTCGGTATAAGGAGGCCCAGGCGATCACAGACAAGACAGCGACCCAGGTTGTGAAGGCGTTAGAGTCTATTTAAGCCCGTGGGCCTATTCGATGGCCTAAAGTTTTACAAGTCAACCCTGGCTCGGAGTTCCGCGGGGCTGTGCAAATAGCGTGTGATAAAATGGTGTCACGATTCGACGGGATAAGGTCGGAGTTCATAGAGATCAGGGGATCGTTGAAAGATTCAACCAAACTTTGGCGGAGCGATTGTTCGGTTACCAGTATCATCACGAGCTGGCTGAGCCCGGAACTCGGAACAAAGAATGGGTATCAAATTTACCTGAGGTGGTTAAAGCGCTCAATAATGAAACTACCCGTTTGACGGGCGAAAAGCCCTCCCTTAAGATTCGGAAGAAGAGCGTTAAGGCCTAACCCGCAGCACCGGCGCTTCGTCAAGTTGGTTTCAAAGAGCGACGCTTGCCATGGGATGTTATGGTGCGGTATTTGTATGCCCCTGGCGAACTCGAGGGTGGCAAACGGCTTAGAGCGACTGTTCCTATCTGGTGTGTGACCTCCACCAGTCGAGCGGGCTGTGGTTGATGGCGGGAAGCCAGTGATGTATTATTTGAGCGATGGGCCCAAGCGCGCGTTTGTACGCGAGGAGCTCCAACTGGTGCCCATTGAGACCGAAACACCGCCGGCTTAGTCGATGGGGTCCTGTCACGCTTTTTATGAAAGCTTTCACTACAAGGTACACCTTGCGCTTAGCCGTGGAACAGATCTTCTACTGTAATTATGCTAGCATAATTACGCATTTATCATTTCTTCACCTGCGCACCGGCTGCCCTATGCCCGTATGCTAGGGTAGAGATCCCATCGCCCGCAATCCAGCACTTCGTGTCCAGCGGGCTCAACGATGTCTTGTTTACCTGCTTGCTGAAGATCTGATCATATCCATAACGTGACGGAAGCGCTTTGCTTCGATGAGCGACTCTTAGTACTGGGAATGACTGATTTGCTTTTTCACGACGGCCTTTTTAACACTTTTGGCTTGTCACTCATCCAGACCATCGGCTTTAAGGAAAGAGTACATCTTGGGCATGAGCTCCACAAACTCGTCCTTCATTTTCCTAGCATTTTCTTGTTGGCTGTGCTGAACAACAGATGGTCTTTGGGGTAGTTGTTGGTGTCGTACTGACCGGCGTTGCGTCTCATGTCGGCGTACACGTCCTCAGTCAGTCTGTATCTCCAGCACAAGGCAGTTGGTGTCGGTGTAGAGGAACTCTGCTGACGAACCGTACTGCACCTCGAGATGGTAGTAGTACCAGTCGTACGTCAGATGCTTCGAGACGTCGAGAACGCTCGTGGCCACAAAGACCGGCCAGTTGAGCAGCGGACTGCTTTTATTCATGTGAACGGCTGCGAGGTCTCCCGCGTGGTCAAATATGAGATGCCGATTAAATGCCAGCTTGGCAATAGGTTTGCGGAGTCTCTCGGTCTCGCTTGGCTGGAGCAGCTTCACATTGACACGCTTTCGGAGGTTTTCCATCGTCTTGCCAAAGACGCTGTTGTTCAGCAGCTTGTAGAGGTTGACTTCAAAGTCACTCTTTGCCTTCTTCAGGAGTTCGGTGTTTTTCCGGATGTAGGGCTCCATCCATGGGTTTTGATCGAAGCGGATTTTGCCATGTGGATCTTTTTCAGGCGCATGCCAAGCTGCAGATAGAGCTGCAGATTTCGATAGTGAAGGATGTATTGGGTCTTGTCGCGCAGATGGGGGACAAGCTTATTGACCTCGTGACACGCACCACCATACATCTGTTAGAGATTTGAGATTTTGCTTGTAATCCGACATCCACGCGTTGTCGACCTTCATGCGTTCTGACGCTAACGGATATGCATTGTGCTCGTAAAAATCTCTTCTGGTTACTCCAGATCGACTTCGAGAATGTAGTCCTTCTCTGCATGTACATGCTGGTTCAAGGCCGCCTTCGTATCCTCTTGAGCGACTCAATAGAACATGCCTGTCGGCAGAGGCTGCGATATCACCCAGCCCTACAGGTTGTTGGCGTCGCAGTACTGGATCCAGCTTTAGGGCTTCCCCGGATCGTAGTCTGGCACTTTGGGATTGTTGGCCTTGGCAAGGCGTCTGCTGTCCATACTGATGCCGCCGTGCAGGCCCTTGTGATGTCGATGTTGGTGAGCAGCTCGATTTCAATCCCCTGTGTGGTTAAGAAGAGCGTCCCAGCTTAGGCCTGGGCTCGTGTAATAGTGGGCGGGTCTAGCCGGTATCGCTCGAGGCACATCTTTCGGAAGTTCTCGAATACGTCAGCAAGGAGGAGGACATCGGTCCGAAGGTAGAGGTCGTGGTAGTCGCCGAGGCTTATACAGCCGAAGACGTACCAGACCATTTTCCTGAATCATAGTCGTCATCGGTAATGCCATCTTCGGCGAGTTTGCTGTAGAAAGCCTCCTTCGGCTGGAGGGATTCTTCATCAAATCTGGACCAGCCGCCCATATACTCGTAGGGGTAAATCACCTTGCGGAGCAGGAGAGTACGCCTCTTGGGGTTGGGCTCAAAGTCTTCTGTGATGCACATGTCTCGCGGATCGCTTGCTTTCACCAGTCCATCCAGGCTTGAGAGCACGAACGGGGCGCTGTCGATAAATCGGAGCTGGCTGATACTGAACGAGATGTAATTCTCGGCGTTCTTAGGGATGCAGGTGACCTTCCCTTTAATCTCTGCGAGAGTCTGCATGTTGAGATGGCTGTCGTAGCCCAGCAGGCTGTGAAAAACAACCGGTATGGTTTTCGTTTTCGGGCTGAGCCGCAACTTCAGGTTGCACTCATTGTGGCAGTGGTCTCGCATGGAATCGCCTTCGAGGGTTTTGCTGGACACGTGGCAATTTCTGACTTTCTTGTGGCTCCCACAGTCATTTCCTATCATGTGCATAGGCTCGGGGCTAGCTAACATCGTCTGATCTTACGCTCTTCTTCTTGGAGCACTTCCAGGAAATGCTTGGCCGCGTCGGGCTCTCGGTAGAGCTGCGGCGGCTGCGTTTCCCTGTCGGAACGAACGACTATGTACGAGTAGCCGCATGCCTCGTGCCTGGAGGTTTGCTGGGTACCGTTCTTTTTAGGGTGAAGCGCGTGGCCCTTGGTCTTACGAACCAGGCTCTCGAAGTCTGCGCAGATTATGAAGGGCGCTTTGAGCTGCTTGTGGTAGTTCTCAAAGCGGATTTTGTCGTTTTTTTTAGGGGTTGGCATTCTGATGGCAACCGCGGCCTGGTTGATGCCTCGACATTCAGGCTTACGCTCTTCCAGCCAATCCTGTCTGGTGAAGCCATGAAGGCAACCCTCACAGAAGTGCAGCTGATGATGGCCACTTTGGTTGAGAAGGCGGTTGAAATCCTTGATCCAAGTGTAGTAGTGTTTCTCGGGGTTTTTCGAATCCGAGACGGGGAAGGATTCACAGTCTTGCGAGCTCTCTTCTTTGCTCAGACGGCAAGGAATGACGCCGCCTTTCCAACCGTACACGTTGATAGCAAGGTCGTTCTGACGCTCTACTCGTTCAAGCTGGGAAAGCGGTGCGGGTGCGCTCACTCCCGCAAAGTCAAGGACATCTTCAGTGGGATACTTGCCACGCTGTTGCGGATCTTTAGCTGCAGGAAACATAGCAGCCCTTAAAGAACAGTGGAGGCAGTCGTCGTCATTGTTTTTCACGTTGACGCTCGTGTTCTTATTCTTGACCGGGAACTGGAGTTTTCCAATCCCTCCAGGATTGGTGGGAAGGCTTCATGTAGGGCATGCAGAATCTCATGCTCCTTTAGCAGCGTGATCTGCTTTGTCAGGAACAGTGGTGCTTGAAACACTTCAGTACCATTTCCTTTATCCTTCACAACCTCTAAAGCCAACTGGAACTTAACTCTTCGTGGAACTAATAGCTCCTGGACGAGTTTACGTTTGATGTAGGGTTGGGCGCTTTTGAGGAAAGCCATCAAATTGCGTTGGGAGGGGTCCCTTCGGCACTTGCATTTTCCAGGCTCGCAGATTATAGCTGAAGGCCTTCGTTTCATTCCACTTAAGTTCCGTGCGTGGTGGGGGAAGAACCCTTGTGGGGCGTTTAATTCCAGCCAGAAGTTCGTCAATGTATGCGTCCATCTCATCATCGGTAGGCTCGGCGGGCCTGCGCTTGCGTGGTTTGTTGATAGGCCTGCGCTTGCGTGGTTTTGGGATAGGCCTGCGCTTTTGCGGTTTGGAGATAGGCGGAGTGACATTTCTTGGCGTGGGTGTTGGGTCAGCGGGCGGTTGAAGAGCTTTAAGATACAGGCATTCAGCGCGTGCCTGTCTTGGTCATGTAGTTGCAAAATTTATTAACAGTATCTATCGCGACTGTCGCAAATTTTAGTGCTATATCCTATGCGAGATAATTCTCTAAATCGAAATTAAATCAAAATGTCGAAATTAATTCGGCAAGTACTCTAGCAAATATCTTCTTGCTTGTTTCTGTTTATAAACGAGCTTATGATGCACCCTATCCGCACCGCAGGCTTGACAAAGGATAGTTTCTGCCTGTGTTACGACCGCACGCTTACGACATGGTTGTGAAAGTCACCTGCCTTCCTTAATCGCCTCATATGAAGTCCACAGTATTCACCCATGGAGCTTCGCCCACATGTGGTGAGCTTTCCGGGTAAAAACCACGCGCACTTGTTCTTGCCCTGCCTCATGGCTGTCGAACGTTTGGATATACTCTATGAGAGTATATCTCTCTAAATAATAGACCCCGACGGCCGGAAGCGCGTGCGTGGGGGTGGGCCGGCCGTCTTTGGCTCCTGCCGTTATCCAGGGTTTAACTTTCGTTGTAGTTATGCTAGCATAATTACACTATGTGCTCGCTATATATGTCTTTCAGACATACATAGTAAATACGTACAAGAACTAGGGTTGGGGCACTTAGATTTGCATATACTAGATCCCAAGGGGTGTCCGAGGTGCGCCAGTGGCAACGCTTTCTCAAGGTGAAGTGCGCCGGCGGCAACGCTTTCTATATGAAGTGCGCCAGCGGCAACGGTTTGTATACTACTAACTCTCTATTTGCGCAATACAAACAACTATAAGAATAATACAAATATCGTTTGAATATAATGCTTAACTGACTCGAGTTACAAGAAATCAAAATTCACTACAATTGAAAGAAGTGCAAGTCTTAAGGCCTGAAAAATGAGACGCTAAACTATACCAGATGATGGAGAACGTTTAGTCAGAGATACGAAGATAAATCTCTCATTCAGAGTTTCAGATAGTTTATTTAATTAGAATTTGGGGAGTTGTTCTACTTTGCATATGTTATATTTTTTGTTGTAATAAACATCCACTCGAATTTTTAAAAAATTTACCGAAGGAAAAACGAAAAAGTCTTTAAGAAAGTCAGCACGACTTTCAAATATGCGCATTCAAATTATTAAAAAATTTCCCGAAGGAAAAACGAAAAAGTCTTTAAGAAAGTCAGCACGACTTTCAAATATGCGCATTCAAATTGTCAATAGTTCCCTACTTCCTAACTGTATGTAGCCTCCTTAAAATATTTGGCAGCCGGAAATAATGGAAACGAAATATAATTCCAATATTACCAAAATTAGTAAAATTCTTGTAATAAGCGATACTTATCTATAGCAAATATAAACCGATTACATAGTACTTTTAACTTGCTTTACTCTACAAACCCTATGAAATTGGCAATGCGCATAACTGTCTAAAAACCACTTTTTACTAACATAATTTAATAAAGCAAACACGCTAAATAAGCAAATGCAAACAAAAAAAGCATTTGGCAGAGTTCGTCATAAGAACAAACGGAAACAAAAAACACAATTGCAACATTATTAAAATCAGCAAATTTCCACATTCAGGAACGATTCATTAAACGAGCGATACAAGTTTACAGCAATAATAAGCCGAATTGCTAACAGTATTTCCATACTTTTCAAACGACTCAAATGTGTATCCTACTTAGACTATGTTCTCATGATTGCTAATGAACAATTCAACATCCTTAACATACCAACACATCATCACAAACATACCTTGTTTCGTTTTGCTTAGCAAATCGTTGTTGCTGTTTGTATTTTTAACTTCTTTCAACTGATGTTCAACAATACCAGTTAATCTAAAATAAATATTATCTTATAGTATTAGGCAAGATCAAAATTTATTCAAAGCTTATTAAATGACATAATATATGGCGAACAATTACATTGTGTTGATAATTATACATCGCAAACACGCATAAGGATTCTGTGAATTTTGTTTGACAAAGCTTTTTCTGGTTCACAATCCAATATTTCGTATTTTCCGATATAACGCAAGAGCAAGTTATAAGCGTCACACATATTCTTTACGTTGATATGTGGCCAGTGGCAAAAGTATTTTGTGCCGCGGAATTTAAGTCATTTAAAGAATAGATTGTAATGCAAAGCAAAGATACTGTTTTGATTTTTATTGTTTTTTTCAATTTATATGTTTGATTTTAATTTAGAGCTTGTTGATTGATAGGTAAAAAAATGTAAAATCTAATGCATTATCATAAAGTATATGCTTACTATAGGATTATCTTTACATTCTCTGCAGTGTGTATGTGAAAAAATGAAAATGAAAATCTTTATTTTGACACGCTGGCCTTGTCAACTGGGGTTGATTTCCACAAGGGGCGTGCTTTTGTTCAAAAACAATTACAAAATTTACTAAGAAATAAATTATCTACAGAAGAGAAGTTTAAATATTTACAGAGTTTAGCTTATTCCATCAGTTACATGTTATAAACTAAATCATAAAATGCAAGCAGCAATTTTCTTTTGAAAAAGTGACACGCTTTTGCTATTTCTGATTTCTGCTGGAATTGAATTCCAAACAGAAGCCCCATCATACGCAAAGCTTTTCTTCAAAGAGTTAGTACTAGGCATAGGAACATTTAGACAACTTGTAATATTGCGTAGATTGTAATCAGTGATGTCTTTTTTATAGGTAAATAATCTAGTAAGTGAATTTGGTCCAACATTTTTTAATAATTTAAACACCAGCTTTGCTTTAGCTTTTTTTCTAAGTATTTCAAGAGGTTCCCACTTCAATTCTTGTAATGCGTTACAATAATCGACATCAATGCCCATGTTTATGATAATTTTTGCAGCTCTATTTTGAAGTTTTTGTAGACTTTTTGACTGAGTTTCCCCCAATACACCCCAAACTTCACAGCAATATGTGAAGTAAGGATGTACCAGGGCATTATAAATAGAGATAAGTGTTTGTCTGTCTGTGTATTCCTTTAATTTTCTAACGGTAGAAATAGCGGCTGCTACTTTTTTGCAAATTTTATCAGTGTTACTCTTACAAGATAAGTGTTGGTCAATTATTAAACCCAAACATTCGTACTAATAAATTCTATTTATAACACAATTGCCAATTGCAATATGTAAATTAGAAGTCAAAAAATTCTTGTTCATTTGTTTAGAGCCTATGATCAATTTTCTGTCTTGGTTGAATTCAAACTAAGTTTGTTTGCTATCAACCACTTTTCAAGATTTTTCAAGACAGAGTTTACTGTCTTTTCTAGTTCAACTATATCATTATTTGAAGCAGTTATGCTATTACCATCAGCAAATATTTTTGGTTTACATTGCTATAAGCATGAGGGTAAGTCATATATATTAAGAAAAATAACGGACCTAGAATAGAGCCCTGGGGAACTCTACAGGTGAGGAGTTGTTGGGATGAAATAATATTATTGATTTGGCATCTTTGAGTTCGCGTTGACAGATAGGATTCAATTAGGTTGTAGGCTTGTCCGTTAATTCCATACAACTCAATTTTCTTAATAAAATGGTGTGGTTAACAGTATCAAAATCCTTTTTTAGATCAATTTGGACTACAAGGTTGAGTAACCTTTTATCCATGTTTGTGTACTAATCATTCGTACAGTCAATTAAGGCAGCTGTTGTTGAATGTGATTTTCTGAAACGAAATTGACACTCACTTAGGATTTCAGATTTAGAAAAGTAGTTGTAGAGTTGATCGTAAAGTATACGTTCAATGATTTTATTGACGACTGGAAGAAATGAAATTAGTCTATAGGTTCCAGTCAAGTTATGGTGTTCATTTTTGTAAAGAGGTATAATTCTTGCTGTTTTTCATTCATCTGGGAAGACAGACAAAGTTATGCACTGATTGAAAATATAGGTTAATGTTTCGGAAATGATAGGTGCAGCTAGTTTTAAAATTTTACATGATATTCCATCACAACCCGTTGACTTATTTGCCGAAAGTCCACAAATGAGATGGTACACATTATGGACAGTAGTTGGCCGAAAGGCAGCAAACTCTGATTTAGTTGTATTTATATAATTTTCAAAATTAGTTTTGTGTTGTCTATTTCTTCAGCAAGTTTTGGGCCAATATTAGAAAAATATGTATTATGTACATACTCATATGCATTTATGTAGTCGATTGCAAAACAAGAGGGATTTGATTCAACAATTGCATATCAGCATGAGACAAACATTATTTTAAATATGCTCTCTTCATTCCTTGTTAAGGATTTTGAGTTTGAGCATATTTATTTTTCATTTTCTGTGCCACATATTTTGAATGCACTTAAAACGTAATGGAAAATATGATTACGTTTTCGTGGCTTTATATCCTCATAAATCTCTCTTTATTATGTTACAAAGATGTAATATTGCTTGGCAAGTTATAAGGGTCATGTATATCGTTTGAGTCGATACGTGGCAAATTATTTTGTTCCTCGGAATTTAAATCATGTATTCACTAATTGTTATAAAAACAGAGAAACGGTTATAATTTTGGTTTTGGTTTAGGTATTTATTGTATTATTACATACTGCATGCAGCAAGCTTACTATATAGGAGTCTTAGCTTTTTATGGGAATAATTAAACGTATGATATTTTCTCTCGGGTATGTGTATACTCATACAGGCGTAGGAAAAAAAATAATTGGGGGGAGGGGGGGAGAGGAAGCTCATATTCATTTATGTATGTTATAATCTGTAGAAAACAATGAATTTAAAATACGGCATAATATGCTTGTATAACTATTCTCCACAATTATCGATCTTTCTACGCCCATGCATCATGGGGTGATGTTTTTGCATTGACTCAACATTTCTTAAATAATAAACATTACGAAGCGTTTTAAATCCACTTCA
Organism: Xenia sp. Carnegie-2017; assembly: GCF_021976095.1. NCBI lineage: Eukaryota > Metazoa > Cnidaria > Anthozoa > Malacalcyonacea > Xeniidae > Xenia > Xenia sp. Carnegie-2017. The sequence goes on from NW_025813469.1 coordinate 9,581,920, forward strand.
CCTTACGGCTGACCTATGTGTTACGTTTTATAGGCAACTCAAAACAAAATCCAACTGTATCACACAAGAGAAATAAAGTTTTGAAAAAGACATCACCCAGCGTCAAGTAGCATGCAACAGAATTTCACGAAGCTTATGTTGTAAATTGTCATGTCAAATTATGTAGAGAGTGACTGTGTCATATTATAAATTATTAGATATAACTGAAATTATTAAATTCATATAAAATACTATAGTCATGTTAAGAGAACACTTCCTCACAGCAATACGTCATTGCTGTAGGATGTAGGTAGAAACGGAATGGCAAAGTTGCGCGAAATATGTAAACGCCCAGAAACACTTCCTAACAATGATACTTAAATATAGCTTGCAAGCGTTGGTTCAGGGTTCCTTGAGTTACAAGAAGTCAACTAAACAAAACTTGCTGAGTGCACTAGCAAAGATATTTGATCCGCTAGGATTAATTAGCTGGGTAATAGTTTTGATGAAAATCTTGTTTCAACCGTTGTGCGTAGAAAAGAGATTGGAATGACGAGATAAGCGGCAAGCACGCCAGTCTAGAGAATGGATTGAAGATCTAATCCGTGTTAAGACTATTAAGCAAAAGAGATGCATCTATGGCGGTGTGAACGGCAAAATTCAATCTTGTGAACTTCATGGGTTTGGTGATGTAAGCGAAAGCGTATTGCACGCTAGTATATTTTGTTTGTTGCACGAGTGTTGCAGTCTTTGTGAAATTGTTAACAGCAAAAACTAGAGTTGCGCAGCTGAAGAAGCTTACTATACCGCGCTTAGAACTAATGTCCACGCTGATGTTAGCAAAGTTAATGGAATCTGTGCGGAAAGATTTAGTAGGCCAAGTAGGAAAATAGAAGCAAGGTACTGGTTAGATAGTATTACAGCATTATATTGGATTCAGAATCCCGGTGAGTGGAAACAGTTTGTTAGACATAGAGTAAATGAAACCTTAGCTATAACACAGAAGGATAAGTATTGACATTGTCCTGGAATGGAAAATCCGCTGATTGACGGTTGTCCGTAATCTTAACGAGATAGATTTAATTATTCCGTATTAGGAAGAACCAACGCTTGGAACTCTCGTGCACAACCACTGCAAATATCATATCAAAGTGTTAAATATAATTGTCAAAATACAGTCCCATCGTTCATGTGAAGTTTGAAAACAGTGAACCATTACTTCGTACAGACTGTGCGAAATGTGTTTCTTTTTGGAGAAAGATTGAGCAAACATGAAATAAGCAATAAAATATACAAGTCACATTTGGAATTATTATAAAAAGAGATGATTCCGTACAAATACATCAATGATAAATGAGAATTCGCCCTGACGAAATCAGTAGACGCATTCAGGCTTAGTCAAATCGAAAACAACTTCCTGTCACAATTTTAGCCAAATTAGCTACCTTTTGCTGTTTTTCTTTGTACACAACATTTTGTCTTTTTTTATTTGGTGTTAGATGATCTTGAGTATATTAATATGGCAATAAGCTTTTAACTTAAATCATTAAATGTCGATTCTATTTTCTTATGCCATGTTTATAATGACAGGTGTATTATCGAGAGAATAAGGAAAACTTTCACCAACCTTTGATCCTTGGGGGTATATCTTTTCCTATTTTCAGTTAGAGATATGTAATGTGTGAAATCCTTTACCAAAAATTAGCTTCTTGTATTCTTTACTTTGTAACAGAAAGGATATATGTTTTGATGCAGAGCCAAGTAGTCCAAGCCTAAAATGGACTTGACCTTTCTTTTGTCTATACCAAACTTTAAGAGTGTGACCACCCATCGTTTGTGACGTTAATTGAAATGTGATATTGGCTTTGCTGTTGTCACCATCAAAGATGCTATAACCAAAAGGAACTTTGGTGAAGTGTCATGAGCTATTTTCAGCTTATTTTCGTGCGGAAGTTTATGTTTTGATAAGTCCTTTTTCATTATGCAACTAATTTATATTACCATTAGGCAACACACAAGAATTATTTTTATTTGGGGCGAAAACTACCCAACACCTATAATAAAGGCTATTATCCTTTCGAAGATTTAACACAAAATAAATAAATATAACACAAAAAAATTGCATTGAAAATGTCATGAAATGTACAGAAATGTTATAACTATCAACAATTCTATTAACATTATTTCAAAGTGCACAACTCCATACAGAAATCATGTAAATATATACTAATACAATACTTCTCGCATGCCCTTCAAAATAGGCATCATAAAAATGGGTGTTTTTAAGGAAAATCAAATATTCAACAAACATGTTAGCCGTTGTTGAATTAGTACAAAAAAGTTCTTTGCGTGCAAATACATCAATGATAAACAAGAATTTGCCCTGAGCAGAAAATCGAAGGAAGTATTTCGGCTTTGTCTAATCAAAGAGAACTTCCTCCAAAAATTATGTCTTTAATTACTTTTAGCTAGTTATTTTACCTTACATTTTGTCTGCGGTACCTTTTGGTCTTATATGATCTTTGCTATGTTTGTAATCTATTAACATGAATAATTGAAAATGATTGTATTTTACCTATTCTATGTTTATAATAACACGTGTATTATCAAGAGAATAAGGAACACTTTCACCAAGCGTTATTCTTTTCTAATTTTCTGTTAGAGACTCTAATGCATGATATCCTCTACCAAATATTGGCTTTTTCTTTTGTTTCTAAAAAAGCATAAATGCTTTAATGGAGCATTCGTGACTCAAAGCCAAGAAAGGTCTCGAAGTTATAGTTAAGTTTGACAATTGTGGCCACCTCGTTGTTCATGACCTTAATATTAAATATGAGATTAGCTAAAGAAAATTCCGACTGCTGAATTTGCGAATGATTACAACTATAATCTAGCTATCTTTGATAAATTCGCTGTATGAGACTGTTAAATAAAAACAAAATGTGATCAAAACGTTCAATATTGGGAAAAAACCAGCATAAACTAGTTTTTACTTATATAGCGGCGGAAGTTTATGATTTGATAATAGCTAAGTCATTTCAACTTAACTTAACCGGATTGCAGCAAACAAAAATTATTTTGTGTATATCTTTAAAACAAGGAATGAGGAATCCTAGAAGGGAACGAGGAAGGGAACAGGGATGCGAAAACAAGGAATGAAAAAAGCCGAAATCGTTAAAACAAGGAATGAGAAAAGCCGGAATCTTTAAAACAAGGAATGTGTAATTATGCAAAAACCGTGTATAATCAAAACAAATTTGTACGACATCGTACTAATTCCCAATTTTTCACAAGTTTCATGCAAACGGCTAGTTAAGATGCGTTATTTTTAGAAAAGCATACAAAGAAGGGTTTACAAGACAATTACCAAGGAGTTTCATCGAATTGATTGCGTAAAATTTTCTTTTAAAGCGAGATATGAGTCTGGGCATGTTGCCAACTGGTTTTGGACTTCGAACCAATTGTGTCCTTGTATAAAGTTAACAAAGCAATCGGTATGTACACAGTAAACTAACGTTTCTTTCGATTTATGACTGCCAAATTTGCCTAAACAAATGAATTCATTTCGCTCGCTATTTGGTCATTCGTCATCACTGCATTTTGAAACGTTTCGAGAGGGAAAGCAACCGTTTAAATGGCAATTTTTTTTATTTTTTTTCCTCCTAAAAGTTGAGATTTGTAATGCTCTATTTTCAGTTGATTTCTGCTTGCATTTTTGCATCATCTTAATTTAAATTCCACGGTGTGTCGTAAGTTGTAAACATCCTCACATTGTTAACTATGTATAAATAACTCATGTAAATTTCAGCATATAATGCAACAGAGTTTTTAAAGTTTTGCATTTTTAAATTTCATAAATAAGATAAGTTTTAATATTTCAACATTATCTTTGGGGAATAAAGAGCCTTGCATTTCTCTTGACTTTGACACCATGCAACATTTGTTATTATTAAAATACAGTGATGACGCAATGTTGACAAATGAGAAAATAGTGACCGAAATCAGCTCAAATGTTTGGGCAAACGGGACAGTCATAAATCGAAAGAAACTTACTGAGTACATACCAATCGCTTTGTTAACTTCATACGAGGACACAATTGGTTTGAAGTTTTAAAATCAGTTGGCAACATGCCCAGACTCATATCTCATGAAGAACTCATGAAGAACTCACAGAATTTCTACATACGCTTCAAAATCTGTTCAGGCAAACAAAACAATCGTTATTATGAAACGACCATCTTGGCTTAGAGCACTGTAAAAGTAAAATTGAGCGTTGTATACCAATAGCTTATGCGATTTTACTTTCACTAAATGATCCTCATCCTCAAAATGATCCCCTGCCTTACAGCAACGCAAAATGCACAAATACAAACGCCAACGCTTCGATCGCTGGTGGAAAGATTAATTTGTGACATGGATGTCGAATTTGAGAAGGTTACAGCTGCTTTGGAAACATCTTATGTTGAAGACGTTAGAGATGTTATTTCATTTCTTTTTGGAGAAAGATTGAGCAAACATAAATAAGCAATAAAATATACAAGTCGCCTTTAACTATTATAAAAATAGATGATTACGCACAAATACATCAATGATAAATGTGACTTCGCCCTGACGAAATCAGTACAAGCATTCAGGCTTAGTCAAGTCGAAGACAACTTCCTGTCACAATTTTAACCAAGTTAGCTAGCTTTTACTGTGTTTTTTTTTGTACACAACATTTTGCCTTTTTTTATTTGTTGTTAGATGATCTTGAGTATATTAATATGGCAGTAAGCTTTCAACTTAAATAATTGAATGCCGATTCTATTTTCTTATGCCATGTTTATAATGACACGTGTATTATCGAGAGAATAAGGAAAACTTTCACCAACCTTTGGTCCTTGGGGGTATATCTTTTCCTATTTTCAGTTAGAGATATGTAATGTGTGAAATCCTTTACCAAAAATTAGCTTCTTGTATTCTTTACTTTGTAACAGAAAGGATATATGTTTTGATGCAGAGCCAAGTAGTCCAAGCCTAAAATGGACTTGACCTTTCTTTTGTCTAAACCAAACTTTAAGAGTGTGACCACCCATCGTTCGTGCCGTTAATTGAAATGTGATATTGGCTTTGTGGTTGTGACCATCAAAGATGCTATAGCCGAAAGGAACTCTGGTGATGTGTCATGAGCTATTTTCAGCTTATTTTCGTGCGGAAGCTTATGTTTTGGTATTACCATTAGGCAACACACAAGAATTATTTTTATTTGGGGCGAAAACTACCCAACACCTATAATAAAGGCTATTATCCTTTCGAAGATTTAACACAAAATAAATAAATATAACACAAAAAAATTGCATTGAAAATGTCATGAAATGTACAGAAATGTTATAACTATCAACGATTCTATTAACATTATTTCAAAGTGCACAACTCCATACAGAAATCATGTAAATATACTAATACAATACTTCTCGCATGCCCTTCAAAAATAGGCATCATAAAAAATGGGTGTTTTTAAGAAAAAGCAAACATACAACAAACATGTTAGCCGTTGTTGAATTAGTACAAAAAAGTTCTTTGCGTGCAAATACATCAATGATAAACTAGAATTTGCCCTGAGCAGGAAATCAGTGGAAGTATTTCAGCTTTGTCTAATCAAAGACAACTTCCTCTAATAATTATGGCTTTAATTACCTTTAGCTAGTTTTTGGTACATTACATTTTGTCTGCGTTGTCTTTTGGTCTTACATGATCTTTGCTATGCTTGTAATCTATTAACATGAATAATTGAAAATGATTGTATTTTACCTATTCTATGTTCATAATAACACGTGTATTATCTAGAGAATAAGGAACACTTTCACCAAGCGTTATTCTTTTCTTATTTTCAGTTAGAGACTCTAATGCATGATATCTTCTACCAAATATTGGCTTTTTTCTTTTCTTTTTTTAAAAAAATCATAAATGCTTTAATGATGCATTCGTGAGTCAAAGCCAAGAAAGATCTCGAAGCTATAGTTAAGTTTGACAATTGTAAGCACCTCGTTGTTCATGACCTTAATTTAAATATGATATTTGCTAAAGAAAAATCCAACTGCTGAATTTGCGAATGATTATAACTATAATCTAGCTATTTTTGATAAATTGGCTGTATGAGACTGTTAAATAAAAAAAAATGTGATCAAAACGTTCAATATTGGGAGAAAACCACAATTTATCATAAGCTATTTAACTTATGTTGCTGCGGAAGTTTTATTATTTGATAATAGCTAAGTCCTTTCAACTTTACTTAACCGGTTTGCAACAAACAAAAATTATTTTATAACAATAGAGAAAACTACCATTATACAATCTTAATAGCTACATGTCATATCAAATGATGATCTTTTCAAAAATTTTATTCCCATTTGATCAATGTAAGTAAAATATCCAAACACTAAAAGGTGCTATTAAAAAAGCAAATATACTATAATTATCTATATGCTTTTAGTTGAATGACTGTTTATATTGTACAATCATAAAAAAATATTACATTGAAAGCGGAGCGAAATGTGCTGAAATGTAGAAACCATCAACGATTTTATCAACTTTATGTTAAAAAGCACAACTCTACACAAATAAAATCTGCAAAGTTATACTAATTTGAAACTTGTCATCGCATAGCATTTACAAAAATAGTCATCGAAAAAATGTTTTTGTGTTTTGTAAGAGCAAACGTACAACAATATCTTAGCCGCAGTTGAGTTATTATAAACGGAAGTTGTTTAAGTACACATACATTTATGACAAATGAGAAAATGCTCAGACGAAATCAATGGAAGTATTTACAGGCTTGCGTAATCAAAGACGACTTCCTGTCAAAATCATGGCTAAAATTACCTTTTGCTAGTTTCTTTGTACATTACAATTTGCCTGAGTTATCTTTTGGCTTGACATAATATTTAGCATGATTGTAAGTTAACAACTTAAATAATTGAATGTCGATTAAACTTAATATATTTTACATGTTTACAATGACATATGTATTATCTAGAGAACGAGGAAAATTTCACCAATCTCTGCCTATTTCTTGATTTATTTTCAGTTATGGACTTCTGCTGCCTGAAATCCTTTATCAACTTTAAAAACCTTTAAAGACTATACTTTGTCTATGGCAGAATTAACGAATGAAACCGGCAACTTTACGCAAAGAGCAAATTTTTAAGAAGCAGCAGCATCCTATAATCTCCAATTTGTTTCAAAACAATGCAGGTCGACCTTGTACCATCTCAGTTTTCTGCCATTATAAAGCCAAGAAGACAAATTTTTCAGGATTAAATGTCTTTGCCGGTTGTTCTGTCTCTTTCACAAAAATCTTGCTAGAATCAAAAGTTTGTAGAATGAAAAAAAAAACCCGCAAAAACTGTTATTTTGTAATACAAAAGTATAGTAAGCTGGACCGATACCCCTACGAAGGTCTTAATCAGATGAGTCAACTTCCGGCTTCAATTATCTTACTATATATTATACATGTATGCGTTATCCAGTGTAATACACATATCAGTGATGACAACACCTGATGAACTATTATTACAGAAATTTGCATGTTTGTGTTCTTTAAGAAGATTGTAAATATCTTTTCTGCTTTTAAGAGCGACACATGAGCAGTAAAAGATGAGAAACGTAAGTTTCTAAATCAACATCTTCAACTTACCACAAGCCTTTTCACTCTAACTACACATGTAACTTTACCATAAATAAATTTAACGACATCATTTTTCTTAATGGTGGTGTAGTTAAGACATACATAACACATAAATATCAAATTGACAAAAAAAGGAAGTTATCACGTATAACTTCCAAGTTTACATGAATTGACGAACTTGTGAAGTAGGACATGAAAGACAATGGATTTAAATAGCTTAAGTTTGCTAATCATAAAAATTTGAATTCTAGCATACACAATTATCAATGTTCCGTACGCCCATACAGTTATATGTTCAGATGAAGTCTGTTGCAAAGCAAGAATGATTTGATTCCACACTAGCCAATTAACTTTTTGACAAGCATTGTTTAATACAAACCTCAATGAAAAGAAATAATCAAATATCCTTTTATTCAGTTATTATGTGTTAATAACGTGATGACACGAAATTAAGTCATCATTCACATCGATTTGCATAGCTGTTAGAAAAATTGCTGTGTTCATCTGTGATTTAAAATGTTACCTGTTTCTATGAAGTTCATTTGTATCTCCAGTCATAATGATAGCAGGGTTTAAAAACTCAGACTGTGAAATTTGTAAGAGAGATTTCAATTTAATATAATTGGCATATGTATTGTGGTATAAACATGCTTAAATGATATTTTTAAATTTCGTGGTAAGCGTTTTGAACTTAACTCGATGTTCATCAATATAAAGCTTTGTTAAATTTCACATCTTTTTGAGTTATACACATATAAAACAAACTTCTCCATGTGCTTTGTTTTTGCAATCGTCCCTAAATAGCTTATATTTATTTGTATTAACAAGATCATCATGCAGGAACTGATCTTTTAGTCATGCCTCACTAACAAATAGCCATGTCAATGTCCTGTTGTTAGATGAAACATGTATTATTTAGATGTTTCCTACAGTGGCCCGTATGTGCCACAGCTTGTGCGTAGAAATATAGCTGTTGCATACAAATCGAGTTTCTACGTACAAACCCGAGTGTTCTCCGTACAAATATAATGTTGCTCCATGGAAAACGAACTGCTCCACACAAATGTTAACCGTCTGCTTGTTGAAATGCTACTTCTCCACACTTAAAGAAAGGTTGCTACGAGCAAATAATCCCTTCTCCACGCTGAAATTATCTTTCTCTATACAAATAAACATACCGAATACTCTCTTACCCCCTGGCAAAAATAACACACGTGCACACACCCAACGTCGGGGGTAACCGACTCAAAACAAACTCCTACTACACCATAACGAGCAACAAGGAATGAAACCATGAAATTGTGTATATACAATGCGGAGAACATGTTGAAGATAAGTCGAACTTTTGTCCGAGCTGTGGAAAGAAACTGTTTAATAGTAAGTTTTAAATAACGTGTGTAGCAGAAATCCGAGTACATTTTGCTTAATCGTGAAGTTTATTTGCAATATATCAATCTTTGACTTTGTGTTGCACGTGTTCGTTATCCCCCCAAATATAATTATAAAGCTTGAATTATTATATTTCAGGTTTGTCAGAGATGCAGCAATATAGTTGCAATGCATCCACGCTTGAAGCACACGCAAAAGCTCGGGAAATTACTTTTGAAGATTTTAAACAAGCAAAAGCAACTAACAGGGTAAAAACCTTACCATCAAGGGGAAAAAAGCAACTTTGCATGGAAGAGTGAAGATACAGATCGGGATAAAACAGTACGACAAAGATGTTTCCTTAAAATCCCTAAAAGGAAGAACCCTTCCCCTAACAGTTGATGCTGACATTGATGCACGACAGTTGTTGCAAGAAGCGATAACCAAACATTCGAAACATTTTCGAACATTTAGTTGTGAGAAGAAGTATCACTTGTTATACCCCGATAACACAGAAGTTAAGCGTCTACGGTCATCTCACAACTTGTTCACACTACAAAAATATAAAGAGGAGTTGGGTAAGCCATTTTCAAGAATACATCTTTATTTGTGCGCTGATGAATGTGTGGGAAGGGCTGAAATGCACGAGCTTGGACTAAGCAGTGATGATGATCAAATGGAAGCCATATTTTCAACTCCATCTTTTGGCAGTCCTTCCAATATATATTGTCATAGTACCCAATCTATTAGTCCTATTGCCCCATCAACCAGTACTGATGCCAAGTGTAATATTTCTATTGCTCCATCAACTAGTACTGATGCAAAGTGTGTTATTCCTTCCTATCCACCACTATCGTCTGTGGTTTCAAGCCGAGCTGAACCACCATCTGATATCTAGGCCCTAGACAATGTAATATTAGTTGAAAGTCATGAGGCTCATGATTTAAACAAAGATAGGCATTGTCCATCATTAACTAGAAAGAAAACAACTCAGCCCAGTATTTTGCCATTCCTTGCACATGATGGTGATAATAATAGCAAAAAATTCCGATAGTGGTGGATAGGAAGGAATAACACACTTTGCATCAGAAGATATTCAGTGTAAGGATAGTAAAGCGCGTTACAAAATGAAATTAGGACATTGCAATGGCGATGATCCGTACGAAATACCAAAAAATCAATGGCTCGACGATATCGATCTGTGGCCTGCTGTCAGCTACATTGATGTTGGCATGTATTTATTATTTTCGTTCAGTCCGTACACGGAAGAGCAGTTAAAAAATATATAAGAGTCTTGATAGTTATCAAAATTTTGTGAATGGATGGGTGCGTGAAGTGTTGGTGAAAAATATGACGATCATTGCTTGCTTGTTGCTAAGTAAATGCTTCTCAGTTGTCACAAAAACATTCCACAAATGTTCAAAGCAGCTTTTCGCACCAACAGAGATTCACCTTCCATGAATCTGATCATAAGCATTTGCTATCCTGAGCTGAAGAAATTTTCAACTGCAGCAACAAGATGGGGTTGCCAGCATGAAGAGGTGGTAAGAGATGAATATCGGGAATGGCTAAACACAAACCATGAAAATGTCCCAGTAACAAACAGTGGATTCTGGATTCATTTAACCCATGGATTTCTTGGTGCTTCTCCAAATGGACTTGTCTCTTGCCAATGTCGTGGCCCTGGGATTTGTGAAATAAAGGTTTGTTATTCATTGTGTCTATGTGTCATGGGGAAAAGGTCAACATAATAATTACATCACCTATTGATTTTGTTTTGATAGTGTCCATTTTGCCATAAAGATGAGACAATTGAAACTTTAACAGATGACAGGTTGTTTTGAATTGAAGTAAAAAGTGTTGGCACAAAACAACTTAAAAGAATTCATGCATATTACTATCAAGTACATTTGTAAATTATTCTAATTTCATTTAACAAGCTTAATGTATAGCAATTAACTTTCTTAAGTTATTGTTCAGTTGTCATGCACTGGTTTGAGCTAATGTGATTTTGTTGTGTGGATAGAAAAAGTTTTGTTTTCATAAATTCATTTAACAAGCTTAATGCATAGAAATTCACTTTTTTAGGTTATGGCTCAGTTGTCATGCACAGGTTTGAGCTACTGTGATTTTGTTGTGTGGACAAAGAAAGACTTGTTTGTTGAACAAATCTTGCAAAATAACGAATTTCTACAAAGGAATATAGAAGCAGCAAAGAAATTTGTGTTGAGGGGACTCCTTCCAGAGTTAATTGAAAAATGATACTCAAGACCTAAAAAAATTGAATAAATAAAATATAATGAAATCAATTGTCTTATAAATATTATAAGTACAATTTTAATTGCATGCATGCAAAATCCTTTAAAAATATTATTTAGTCATAAGGTATGACAGAATCACAAATCTTAATTAGTGCACAGCTAACAGTAACTATTTTGTCAATTGTAGTGGGCTCATTTTCTTTAGAATTTACAAAATCAATTGGCTGAGTTGAATTCAGAAGTGCATATTTCTTTCTAATGTTTCCAATCACTCTTTCCACATGAATTCTCGCATTAGCAATTCATCTGGTTTTTTCAACTTCAATGCTACTGAGCTGTTTTTACCCTCAGTAAAAGCTGGCATCTTGATAGTTGCACAGTACAAACCAACTGACTCCTGGATATCAAAGCCTCTATCAGCTAAGATTACATCTCCAGTAAGAGCTTATCAAAGAGACCACTGTTCTCAGTCAAATGTTTGTCACTAATTCTTCCTCCCTAGCCACTGGAAATAGAGCTAATTGTACCCTGGGGAGTGACAACAATTAAGTACTTAATCTTGTTGTGGTGCTTGTAGGATGAGTAAGTTTGTGCCCCTGCAAGAGGATTTGATTCATGATCCAAAAAAATCTCAAAGCAGTCAATGATGGCAACACATTTAGGGCAGTGTTTTCTAAAATCCATGGAGAAGGTCTTTCTTAAGGCTTCCCTGTCAGGCCATAAAATAAGAGAGCTTAATCGATTTTAAAGAACATCAATTACTTGTAAGAAAATTCTTGATACAGTTCCCTTGTTGATGTTTCCAAATCGATAAGCCAAATCTACACCAGTTAAATTAAGTCGCAGTTTCATAACTGTTGAAAGCAACTGCCTAAATGGTGACAAAGAGCATTTGGGAGAATGCATAGGGTAGGGGTGTACCAGTTCCAATGTTGCTGACAAGATCTTCCAATTTGGCAGACCAGTGTAAAAGAGGACTTTTTCGTCATTTAAGAAGGATTTCTCGTCAAGCGCCATGTCACTTATCTTTTTTTTTAACTCAAGATTTTCTTGGGTCAAGCGATTGATCTCGCTCTTCATTGCGGTTATTTTATCCAAACTCTGTTCAGTTTGTGAATATTTGTTGGTCGATTATGATTCTGACAATGAAGTAGATGTGACTCCGTGTTCTTCGTCTACAACAGGGGTCACCAAACTACGGCCCGCGGGCCAGATGCGGCCCGTTGGGCTTCTCAATCCGGCCCACAGAGACACTTAAGAAAGCCAATTTCACCACTCACATTGAGAAAACTGAACAGACTAATTGTGGTTTTGTTATGATATTACACTTGGTTGAAATTTAACCTTTAAATTTTGAATAAATATTTTCTTAACTAATGAAGCTTGTGTTATATACTTCGTTTTATTAAAACATTCGCTCTTTGACCAGCAGTATACGATTCGTCGGCCCTCAACAAGCTGGATGAAAGTCATGTGGCCCTCTGGCTGTAAAGTTTGGAGACCCCTGGTCTACAAGATGGGCTGTCAAGTTCGATTGGGTCACTGCTGAAAGTACTGTTTCAATTGTTCACTTCTTTTTCGTTTTTCATTTCTTTCCGAAATACGAGCATAGCGATCGACATCAACTTTTTCGACATATGTATGTCCAAGGTTTTGAGATGGAGCCCAGTCTGGATTAGTTTGGTCCGCTAAAGCCGATGGTTTCCCTGCCGTTGTAAACAAAACAACATAGTCCATGCGTTGAGTGAGGTAGGTATCCCCTGAGCGGGTAATTTACGGAAGTAGGACTATCTATACCAGTTTTTGGCGTAGAACACGAATCCGCAGGTTATTCAGTCTGACGAGGCTGCTTTAAAGAGTTATTTCCAGATATTGCGCAATTCAGCCTCATTTTCATGCAAAATCAAACGTTTTTTAGATTTAGCAATTATTAATAATTAAAAAAAAACACGTCTACTGGAATAATTTTGAAACTGAAAAGACGTTTTTATTCAAAAAAAATTATCCAAAAACCTGTGTTTGACTATATTTCCAGTATATAGCCTCGTTTTCGTGCAAAAATATAGTCTTTAGTTCATTGTGATGATTAAAAAATTAAACTGAAAACAAACTTGAAAGGCTTGTTATAGACTTACAAATTTTTTTTTACTATGGATTCACCATATCCTAATAAAAGATAGTATTGATGGTGCAGGAGAGCAGACGTTTATGAAGAGCTCAAAAACCACAGGTACTTTTTCTCCATGACATTAATATATTTAATTAATATTTCGTTATATATACATAGGAATATTATTGAAGGTTTATGTTAACTATATTTGTTCATTCTCTTTATAGGTGGTATCAAGAACTTCACAACCCTGGATAGTGCTTACGAGAAGTGGGTTCTCACACGACAATGCCAAGCTGAATATGTCGACGCACTTCTCAATCAAGCAGGGGTAAACAAGGTCCATAATAACCCGCGAAAGTGTTTACGTCGTTCGCAAATTACGAAATCGGAGAATAACGTCAAGCCCATTATAAATGTGTTAAAGAATGTCTTTATCGATCCTTTCAGCACTGACTTGGACCACGATAAGTTGTACAACCTTGCCTCCAGTAGCTATTTACCTGATGAATATGAGGCTGAGTTGCGCAATATCTAGAAATAACTCTTAAAAGCAGCCTTGTCGGACTGAATAACCTGCGGATTCGTGTTCTACGCCAAAAACTGGTCTAGATAGTCCTACTCCCGTAAATTACCCGCTCAGGTGATACCTACCTCACTCACCGCCTGGACTAACAAATGGTATAAAATGACACAAACGAACACTACAAAGATTTTTTAACTCATTGGCTTACCAGTAACAAAATGAAGGCTATACACTCGTAAATACGTGCATTTAGAATCATCAATGTTTGCCAGACATTCTTCGAAGCCACAAAGAACGACGTTCCTTTTGTGAATCTTGCAATATTTTGCTCGCTTTGGTTTTCACTGTTGGTTTGCGATAAAAACTTAATTCCTTATCCATATCAGCACGCTTCGAACAGCCATAAATTGCACAAAATTTAATCACCCTTAACAATAATATTGCTTTGTTATTTACATGTCACGTTTGCTTGTCTTCCAGATGTATACATGCAATCACAGGCACGCAAGCCTTTTTTTATACCAACAAGGGAGGGCACAGTTCCCTCCCAGAAAACCCCAAAACTTCCAGAACCGGAAAACATTCACAAAGAACTAGAGTTATTAAAAAATCAGGTAACACAATTTTCAGAATTTGTTGAGCATGTACTTAAACCTTATTTGACCAGAAAAGTTAATTCATTTCAGGCTGGTCAAATTAAACTATGCCACAATGAATGGGCAAAGCTTACTACAGACCCCGATATTCTTGAGATGGTTTCAGGGGCAAAAATTTCTTTTAAAGGTCTTAAACCAGTTCAGCACCAGTCTCCTCCTAACTCTCTTCCTAAACAAGGAAGAAGCGAAATCGATGAAGCTATTCAAGCATTGAGAGATAAAGGAGTAATTATACCTAGTAAATTTGATTCTACTGAATTTGTATCACCTATCTTTACCACTCCTAAAAAGGATGGTGGTGTCCGCCTGATTTTAAATTTAAAGAAACTAAATGAATCGGTCGAAAACTTTCATTTTAAGATGGAAAATATCCACACTGTACTTAAACTTATCACAAAAGATTGCTGGATGGCCTCTTTAGATTTAAAAGATGCCTACTATAGCGTACCTGTCCATCCAGAATCTCAAAAGTTCTTAAAATTCCTTTACAAAGGAAAATTTTACCAATATACAGCATTTCCTAATGGCCTCTCCTCTTGCCCGAGGAAATTTACTAAGCTACTTAAACCAGTTCTGGCCACATTACGTGTAAAAGGTCACATTGTCATTATATACATCGATGATTTACTCATGGTAGGCTGTTCCTATGAAAAGTGCCTTGACACAATTATACAAACGTTAATTTTATTAGAGAAGCTCGGTTTTGTCATTCACCCATTGAAATCTGCATTTATTCCAGTACAAGAAATAACTTTTCTTGGTTTTTTAATAAATTCACGAACCATGACAATTCAACTTACCAATAGTAAAAAAGAAAAATTGCTCTCCCTTATTAAAGCAATTCTAGCGCCCGCTAAAGTTCGGATTAGAGAAGTGGGTCAGGTAATTGGTCATATAGTATCAAGTCTTCCAGCAGTGGAATTTGGACCGCTTTACTATCGAAAGCTTGAGAAAGATAAAACTTTAGCATTATCACAAAACAAAGGCAATTTTGAATCGTTTATGATTATTTCTGATGAATCCAAGCAGAATTGAATTGGTGGCTAAAAAATTTAAAGGACTCTTTTAAATACATTCTATCTATACCAGTTGACATCGTCCTCTATTCAGATGCATCTCTGACTGGTTGGGGGGCCGCCCTAGGGAAAGAGTACACTGGAGGAAACTGGTGCAAACATGAAACTGAATATCACATCAATATTCTAGAAATGAAAGCCGTACTATTTGCGCTAAAATCGTTTCTTTCTAATCTAAAAAATAAACATGTTAAAATGATGGTAGACAATAGTACTGCAGTGTTTGTCATAAACAATATGGGCACTAGTCATAGTGTCATGTTAAATACTACAGCATTGGAAATCTGGGAATTTTGCATAATGCACAAAATCAAAATATCTGCCGCACATTTACCAGGGTCAAAAAATGTAATTGCGGATAAAGAGTCAAGAAAATTGTACCGTGAAGGTGAATGGAGGTTAAATCCCGTTTGTATCAAGATTGCCATGAGCAAGTTTAATTTCCAGCCTGAAATTGACTTATTCGCTTCACGACTAAACAAACAGTTTAATCAATACTGCTCTTATCGACCAGACCCTGAGGCAACATATATTGATGCGTTCTCCATCCCATGGAAAAACTTAAACTTTTATTGTTTCCCTCCTTTCAGCTGCATCTTACAAACTGTTCAAAAAATTCTACAGGAAAAAGCCACAGGCATTTTGGTAATACCAAATTGGCCAACACAACCTTGGTATCCCCTAATCGAACCAATACTTTTACAACCTCCTCATGTTTGTCCACCGTCGCAAAACCTGCTCAAACTACCAGCTGCACCAACAGAAGTGCATCCACTAGTAAAAAAGCTAGAGTTGAAAATATGTCTTGTGTCAGGCAACAACTTACGTCAATAGGTGTCTCTCCAAGTTCAGCAGAAATAATCATGGCCTCTTGGAGAAAGGGAACAAAAACCCTATACCAAACTTATATAACTAAATGGAGTCAATTTTGTGTTGCTACAAAATGTGAATTTTTTAATCCCTCTATTACCACAATCATTCAATTTTAACTAACCTTTTTTCAGGGCTATCGTACTCTGCTATAAATTCTGCACGCAGTGCATTATCTGCCATATGCCAGACCAACAATCACACTATTCCATTTGGGCAACATCCTTTAGTGAAAAGATTCATGAAGGGTATATTTGAATTAAGACCTACATTCCCTCGCTACAATTCTATTTGGGATGTTAATATTGTGTTTAATTACTTAAGGAAACAGCCCCCTATACATGAGTTAACATTAAAAGATCTTACTATTCGAATAACGTTCCTTCTTCTAATACTAAGTGGAAAACGAGGGCAAACTATCCACCTGCTAAATTTAACCGACATGGATCTATCTGAATCGAAATGTGTATTTTCAATCCGAGAAAAAATCAAAACAACTAGACTTGGTCATCACATTGCTCCTATTACATATGAAGCCTACCCTCATGAACCAGAACTCTGCATTGTACGGCACCTGAAGGAATACATTGAACGAACTAAAGAATTGCGCAGTTCTAATTGTAAAAAACTTTTAATAAGCTTTATAAAACCGCATCAAGCGGTCTCCCGGAATACTATCTCACGTTAGTGTAAAACATTTGTTAAACGCTGCAGGTATTGACACCAAAGAGTTTGGCAGTCACAGCACTCGAGCTGCATCCGCTTCATTTGCTGCAACACAAGTAGGGGATATGACGAAAATTGTTGAATCGATTGGCTGGTCGAATGCAACCACTTTTCAGACATTTTACAATAAACCTATTAAGAAAACTTTTAATCTAGGTTCCACCATTTTACGGCAAAACGGAATTAGCTAAATCGTTATCTTTTGTGAAAAAATTTAAATTTTAAATATAATCAATGTATGTAAAATTTGCCACAATCTCTTTTTCTGTGGTTAACCTTTTTTACAGGCAAACTACTTTGTTAATAGACACATTACATCCTGACTCCATTGCTTGCTGTGAAATCTCGTACAACTCTGACACGACCATAGCTGATGACGTAGTAGAATTTAAAAACTAAACGAAACTTACCTTAAGTTGAAGTTTGATTTGAATTCTACAAGTCATCAGCGGGGAGTGGAAGAGTTGTACGCCCATTCCCAAATTGAATTTTACCCACCTCAAACTCTTCCACTCTTGCAATGGATTCCGGCTGGCTTTGAAATCTGGCTAACTTGCGCATGCGTATGCTCTCTCGTACAACTCTTCCACTCCCCGCTGATGACTTGTAGAATTCAAATCAAACTTCAACTTAAGGTAAGTTTCGTTTAATTTTTAAATTTTATTGGTCAATAGCCAGATCAGTGGACAGTCTGGAATGGTCTCGACTTACATAAGGGTGGCCGGACGTATAAGGGAGTCCAATTGCTATCTTACAATTGGTTCATTTGAATTTTTGCTTTATTGTGATTGGTTTGACGGATTTCGACTGATAGCCAACTGAACTAACATAGTCAAGCTCACTGTCTGAATTGAATGTTTGATCGTTTTATAGTAATTTTTATAAGCATGATAGAAACTAAACTACAATCAGATGGAATTTATGGAAATCTTTTACAAATTCATATATTGACATGAATGCTGCTGTCCAAAATGTGAATTTTTTCAAGAGGGTGGAAATTTATGGATAAATTTTAAATGCTTGGCAAAGAAGATCTCGCGAGCGACATTTCAGTCATTGATGTTCAAAAGCAAGCCAACATTGTTTTGAGTTTTATCAGCAGAAACTAACATCCAAAATCGTAAGTAAAAGACAAGTGAAGTGTATGCATGAATGTAATATATCAAAGTCAATTATGCGAGTGTGTGATGCGATTTATGTCAATATGGCGTATGGTAAGCAGATCGATGCTTCTAAAATTGTTGTTGACGAAGGACTTTTAGCTATGATTTCTGTAGTGCTTTGGGAATCGTGGCCGTTATACGGCAGCGCAATCCTACATTCCTGCAAATATATTTCAATGGACGAAAAATCTGTAGCCATAAGGAGCCATACTATTATTTACTTTATCATAAACAAATGTTTGGGGTTGTTCAGTTTATGATCATTGATCATTCAATCATTGGACAGTTATACTACATATTGTTTAAGATTTGAGAAAACTAACATTGATTACATGAGAAGCTGTTTACTATAACCTGTGATTTTGAGTCTTCTGATCCATGAAGCTTTTTATTTTAACAATTTGACTGGAATGGTATTAAACCTGAGTATTTCACATACATGGAATGTTGTCCCATGTCACATATTGTCCCTTTTCTAACTGAACACCTCATGTAGAGATGTAAAGGTGTGTTAATCTACGGCTCATACCAGATTGCTTGCCATAAATTCCAAAGGGCTATTGATATATGAAAAGCATTTTCAATAAAGTAAAAATGTCTTCCTATGTATGCAGATAAACCTTGAAATTTGGCAAAACAGCAAAGTATTTTTCATGATCACTAGGTAATTTTTCTGATGATCATTATAATTTCTAAACTAAATTATTTCTGATTTACATTTAAACAAGCTTTGATCATATGAAAAGATATTTATCATAACCAGTATGCATGACACATGAACCAATTTTAACATTCATGTAATTATATAATTAAAGACATGTTGGTTACATTCTGTTTGTATTTGCAAATACAATGCTACTAGTGATTGCTATATAGCACACCTTGCATATACTTACAGGAGATAATATTCTAGTGAAATGCCTAATAAACATTTATGGCAATAAGCTGTCCTTAACTGCAAATTTTCACTCTGATAATTTTTTAACCTTTGGCAGAAAAAATTTTGAGTTTTTCTCAAAAGGTGAATTTGCTGGCACTGATGTGGAGATGGGTAAAGGGTTACAATAAACTTGCATGGTTTGAAGTCTGAGCTTTTCTATATCTATGAACTGTCACTTGTAGTACCAAATTTCTAACTTAACTAAACTCATTACATAGAGGTTTGAATGGGTGTCTCTAGGGGGGGGTTTATGCCTGACAACTTGGTAGAAATGTTTAAAGACTATATCTGTTTTTGAATAGCATTATTGTAAAATAAATTTTACGTTCCTAGACATGCTAATGAGCTATATATTTGGCATGATAATGAGCCTAAATATTTGGCAAAACATTCAAGTATTGTTCACTTCATTTTATTTTTTTTGAAAAAAACGTAAGCAAAATGTGTTGTTTTTACGCAAAAACGATGCCCACAAATACATTTTGTATTGCTCTAAAACGCTGAAAATGGCATTTTCAAGGCTCTGAAATTCAAAATTTCTCAGGGGAGAATGCCTAGACCCCCCCAGGTGCGGAGCGCCTTCGACGTTTTATGACTGATGTTTGAAAAATCCTAGATCCGCCCCTGTATTCAAGTATATCGTGAATTACGACAAGTACAACTATATTATAGCCAAAAGGATCGAACGATTTAGTTACAGTGCGACTGAAAGTCTGAAAATTACGCATTAGTCAGTTGCCTGTTGCCTCAAAACATTTACTTTCGTAGCCACCATTCTAAATTTTATGGACGGTATTCTGTTGTTTTTGACAAGCTAAATTCGAATTTTTTTGTTCCCACTCACGAAAACCCGCAGTTTTTTAGAATTTTTTCGATAAAGATCGCTCCCATTTTTTTGTTTAGTCGACCTTTTTACTTAAAGTACAACAATTTACCGCTGGTATTTTGATCCAAGTCGTGGGCTCACAGTTTATATAGAGAGGTAAACAAAGCAAATTACAACTTTCTTGTATGAAAAATTATGCAAGTTGACAGAATATTGAAGCTTGCTACAAGAGGTGTTATAATACAAAGACAAGGCTCAATCGAGAAACATGTGAAATCATGATGCTATACTTGTCAATTTTCAATGTTCATTTACTTCATTGACTCATTGTCACTTGACAATACTGTGTCTGGAATTTTTGCATCCAAAACCTCACTATACAAATGCCATTTCCAATTCTTCTGTTGTATTAAAGCACGAAAGGCATTAACAGAGTTCAATGCAAGAAATGGATGCATTTTTACTAAAACATCTATTTTTTGAGCAACCAGTAGTGCATTTGCATACAATTGTAAATATTTAGCACATCGATTAGTGCACAACTGCCATCTATCTAATCAATGGAGATAGATTTATTTTTGTCATCTTTGCATCCATGGTTGGACGGATTTGGTGGGGCACAGTGACGATTTCCATATTGCTGCTTTCTTAATTGGAACGTTTGACGCGTTTCTCCAGACACTCTTTCTTATGAGGCAAGTTGTACCTAGCCATGTTAATGCCAATGCCAGGCATTGAGTAGTAAATCGTACATTTTTATTATTAGGGCAAATTTATTTATGTCCCCTCCCCTTAGGTGTTAGATATGTGAATTTACTGCACAAGGTATGGAACTTTTGATCGCGACCCTTTTTATTCAAGCAAGCTTTTCTGCTCATAACCAGCAGCTAAACTCATTGGTTATTCTGGAGGTTATCTTTGATCAAAGGGAAGTCGTGAAAAGTGTAAATAACTGAACAGATAGAAAGCTGTTGGTTTGGTGTTGGCTATCGAACAGACCTTATGTAGCATTATACGTTAAATCTTTTGGACTTATCTAGTACTAGGAGGCGTCATTGTCACTCAAGTTAAACAAAATTACAGAAAAGTGACAAGTGTATATCATCACCATATATACTTCAAAGATTTGTTGTTCTACAAAGAAAACTTGCGTACTGAGGTAAACGTATATACCGTTTAAATCTTGCTCATTACTAACAACTTTTGAACTTGATTGCTGATTTGATCATTGTATCTCACGTATAAATAATCAAAGTCGACAACATCTGTGAATTCAATTTGCACAAGAAATGGAACGTTGATCAAAACCACCAGTTATAAAGTCAATGGTTATTACGGTGATTTGTTTAAGCATGAACAACGAATGTTAAACAAAATAAAAAATCATGTGGAACAAATACATAATGAAAAAGGTAAAACCCACGTATATAAAGATATTCTTCACTTAAGGTTTTGGGGATTTATAAATTACGATGCAAACATAACAATATTGGATAATATTCCAGTGTCTCCTTGTTATTGCCTTTTTATTCAGCTTTATAATCCTGCCATTTGAAATGAGGAGGAAAAACAGTTGTAAATAAATTATAATAACTAAAAAACCCTGCAATTCTATTGGTTAATATGCTAGTGGTGCTTATTACTAGCATTTTCAAATAAGCTTTATTCTTGCATTTAAAATAGCAGACTATCCACTATTATGGAGAAATTAATCCATTTTTTGGAACAATGAATTAGGCAAAGTAGTATTGTTGTTTATCAAAAACCTATCTATATTATAATACATGTGCGAATTGCGGTTATCGTAAAGGCATCATGTATGATATACCACGCATGAGTGATTCGTTGTTGTAGTATTTTCGTCAAGCTGCAAACGACAGACTTGCAATTATCGCAATTATAAAGCAACATGATCTAACTTGTTTTATAGTCAAATTCAGATGTGAATTCAAATTGGAATATTTACAACCGCTCTAAAACACAGCTACGACGATGCCCATATGCCTTCGAGTAATAAACGTTTGTTTGCATGTATTATATATTAAAAATTAGAGTTACAAAATTTAATAAATTTGTCTTGAGGGTTGCTAAATACCTAAATCGTCTGTACTCTTCGATGTTATAGAGCATGCCCAACTTTTTTAGCTAGATACGTCACTGTTACGGGATATCAATGGGGTTAGGGTTTGTGTGGAGTTCATTATGTATTTAAAAAGCAACAATCTTAAAAATATTGAGAATTAACAAGCATTTAATGACTTTATTGCGTTACCATGTTTGGATCGGCTGATCACCGACACGATTTCGTCTTTAACAAAAAGCATTTTTGCAATGTTCTTAAAGCATAAAATTTTAACACTCTAGTAATACCTCTCGTGATAAAATACTCAAGACCTTCGATAAAGTGTCTCATATAACCTGACTCAAAAATGAGAATTTTTGCGAAAATGAGAAGTGCCAGTAATTTAGAATATTTCGCAGCAGCACGATTGAAATGAGGTATTTAAAGTGATATACGACAACTTTCTTTAAATTTTGTAATGTACACATGTTTCGGCAAAATTTTGCCATCGTCATGCCGAATAACCTGTAAATGATTTACATAGAGTTCATTTATAAAGAAATATGATACATAACATGTGTATAGACAAAAGAGATAGATGTGAAAAAAATTTATTATATTGTTGTGGTCAAAGGGCTTCTTTAAGATTTATCTACGCGCATTCCTTCTATTTAAAACACAAAGAAGCAATGTGCATCAAAAAAATTAAAACTAATCTCAACAAACAAATTCAGAATATCAATACTAGGCCCATAATAAAAGAGCTCTAGGTCTTTACGGAGAATTATAGGAGTGGCGTCTTTTTGTACAGACCGAGCCCGTAAGGCGAGATGTCTGATTTTTTTTAGTAAAGACTGAGAAGCGAGGTTAGTAAAAGGCTTATTATATGGCATTATTTAACCTTAAACAAAACTTGCTTTTATTTTCATCTTTGCTGTTTTGCACGGGTTGACTTTCACTTTTCTAGTTTTTCTCAGTAAAGAAGAAATCGTTTCAAATTGTATCGTCAAATTGGATAGTTTAACTGTTTTCGGAGTGTTTTTCCTTCGAATGACATTTGCAAATGATTTTTTGTTTGGTTTATAGATTCCGTTATTCTTTTTAAATGTAGATCGTCCAGGTTGGTATAGTCTTGAGAAGGACTGTTGTTGTTGTTGACTGACGTTTCAACAACCTTAGCAGGTAGACATCTTCAGAGTTAAAAAACTACAACGTCATTTGACTCTGAAGATGACTACCGCTAAGGTTGTCGAAACGTCAGTCAACAACAACAAAAACAGTCCTTCTCAAGACCATACCAACTTTAACGATCTACATTTACAAACATGTAACGATATTCCCGGGTTTAAACCATTTACTTTATAACGTTATTCAATTACTAAAACTTACAAATTTTAGGCATTGTTCTGGCCATTAAGAGGACATTAACTTTTGACTTGTATCCGGGGGCGAAACTAGAACGCTAATTGAGGTGTGTGAAGATTCATATATGCAGCTCTGCTCAACTACTTTCTTTCGTTGGGGTGTTAGTTTTAAACGAAACCAGCCTGGCAGAGATAAATATAGGAATATTTACCACCCCCTCCAATTAGAGTTCTAATTTCGCCCTTGTGTTTATGTTTTCTACACTCATTGTGACAAATAAGATGTTGTTGCCACAAATTAGAACATCTAGTACGCTCCTCAAAAACTATATTCTTTAATTGAAAGTAAATGGACCTTCCTCACAAGGTTTCATTTTAGTCTGTCGACTTCCTTTCTTCAATAAAGTTAACTTCATTCAGCTACCAAAACTAAACAAAGAGACTAAAATTTAACTGCTTTTCGTCGCTGTTTTTCCATCTTATTTATATAATTTTACATGTCATCATTAAACTAAACATGATTTTTAACCTTGTGTTTGTAAAAATAATTTGATTCTCTATCAACTATGGTAGCTTCTTTACTCAAACTTTTGAGTTATGTAAACGAGCTAATGTTACTTTATTTTACAGAATTTAAAGAGGATTCGATGTAAAAGACAGGAATATTGTGAAGACTATCAAATGTGCTGCGCTTATCGACTAGGTCCACGAAGTTATAAGTGTTGTCCAGTTAGATATGCACAATGCTGCAATGGAGGATATTGCTGTCCACGTCCATATACTTGTTCACCTGTTATTGGTGAATGCAGAATTCCTGTACCTCATGCAATGAATTATTGATGGAGTGCAGTGTTGATGAAAAACAAAATATCGCTGTTAAAATTTGTTTAAAAGATTATTACTTTAATTATACTTATAATTAAAGAATTATTACCTAATTAACTAATTGAAACTTATTTTGGCAAGCATGTGGGTGTTACAATCTCATTTTCTTTATCTATGAAAAATTTATTACCAAGGGAAATTATATTTTGTCCTACAATTCAACATCTGGAATATTTTTTGGTTTGATAATATTATAGAATTTTCTGACATAGTGGAAAAATGAAGCAAATTATTGATTTCTTTCAATGATCCATTAAAAATTACAATTGGTTAAGTCAAAATAGTTTGAAGGATTTCTCACAAAACCAGCATAATTGGGGCAAGTTTTATAGCTAAGAATGAAATTGCATAAAGTATTTTTGTCATATAGAACGTCATACGATTCGCTAAATTAAAATTAATAAATAGCGCAAGTAGGTCGTTGCCTGCAAATTTTGACAAAGTTAGAGGCATGGGTGAGCTTAAATTCAGCCTACGACTGGTCAAAATCATGTTTTACGTGATTTTGCATGTTTTTGAGCATTCGTATTTACAAAACTTCAGCGCTGATTCGTGTAGATATCCTTCAGATCAAAATATCCTTATGCGTTTGTAAGTTTAATTACTTTTAAAAATCATTGTTAATACGGGATTTTATTGCTATTACTATATGATAATAATACATAATAATAATGATGATTATTATTAACATAATAAATATTAATACGGGAACGGTATTGTTTCGACGTTGTGTTAGCAGGTAATCAAGCAAAGTTGAAAGTACTTTTGTTTCTATTTACGACGAACTAGTAACGTACTATCTTACGAAAACTATTCCCTGCAGCATTTGATACTTTATGATAGTACAGAGTGAACGGATGAGGATGACTTATTGCAAATTCAACGATTAAAATTTCACTTCCAAATTCGTAAAAGACAGCATTTCTCGTAAATTACCATAAGGATTGTAAATGCCATATCTATAGATAACGGATTATCAATGACTTAAAATAATGTGGTTTATCAACTAGAAAATATATCTTTAATTGTTGGTTTGTGGTTTATCAACTAGAAAATATATCTATAATTGAAATTATATCTTTAATGTAAAATCGTTTCCCATCAAGAGATGACGTAAAGCTGCACATGTAGTGCGGCTTTTATACTTCTGTGTTAATTCAAATCGCAGTAATAAACTTTATCATCTATTAAGAAATGATCTCTCGAGAGACCAAATTGGGAGGTCTTATGCAATTCATTACGTCCTGCTTTTCATCATTTCTATCTAATATTTTATCTTGTCAAGGTATGCCTTTAAATGGGTGACAATGCACAATCTTGGATCAATAGGCTATGCTGAAAACTCCAAAGGTTTCTGGTGTGTACAAATTAACTGGAATGTGTTTTAATTTTTCCTTTATAACAACAATGATTTACTAATTTCTCCCTTTCTTGTACTGAGTTGGATAGGGTCTCCTCCCACAGTTCAAGAAAAAAACTTTAGGGATAATATTGTGTTAGGAATAATATTGTGTATATTCTCTGATGATGTCTACAGAATAAAGTCGAAACACGTAGCCATCCTGAAAACTGCTATCGTGGTAAGAATTTCTCGTCTATAAGCAGTTTAGAAAAGATTTGACATCTATTCGTTATGAGTGGACTTGGTAGCTCAACAGGTAAAGCGGTGTACTAGTTCCCGAAGGTGCGAGTTCAAGTCTTACCCATGTCACATGTTTTTCATGTGCATTTAAAAAGCCTGTTTCAAAAAACATTGTTTATATTCTCTGATGATGGCTTTGTTGTGGTTAGGTATAGTTTCCTCTCTGTGATTGTGGTTAAGATAATTTATGTCCGCTACCTTATTTGAGATGGGTGCAACAAAACCATCAGCAGGTCTAAAGGAGTAGTCTATAACACTAAGAAACCTGTCAATTCCCTTCTCTAAATCATTCCTTCCGAAGAGGCTAATAGCATCAGCCTCACTAGGGCGCACTGAAAAAACTAATTCCCTGTTAGATGAATGTTGAACATCCCCTGAAGCTAGTGCAAGTGCTTCCTCAAAAGCTGTATGTGTTGCCCCCTCTAAGGTTGATGTTATAACTTCCTCATCGCTTCCGCAATGCAATGGCGCTGTCTGAAGCGTATCCAAGATGATGCCACTGATGCTAATGCATCAGTCAGATATTTAGATGTTGCAAAATTTTCGTTTTCAAAAACTTTCAAAAGTGAAATAAATCAGCAAAAATGTATACAGTTAGCCCTATGCATTAGTAGTGAAATAATTTAAAACGTTTCCTTAAGTAAACCGATGTTTATACATGATTAAAAAATTTACACCAAGTATTGTAGAAATGAAAACAAATTCAGTAAAATATCCATTTAACCGACAATATTACCAAAATATAGCGATCGTTTAAGCAACTTTGACAAAAATGCAATTATATTCTAAAATTAATACAGTCGTGAATAAGTCCAAAGAGTTCAGTATCTTTACGTCACATTGGGGCGATAGTGCATAACTATCGTCACGTTGGGTAAAAATTGCATCAGAAGTGCAACAGACCCGAGTATATTTGGCCGAGTTTACCAAACAAGACGTCATGAATACTAATGTTTTATTACCTACTTTGCGTTGGGAAATGGCTGCTAAGTAGTACACTAAGCCCACGATCAATTGGAGTGCATCAGTGACTGATGCACATAGCCTGCGGTACAATAACACTTGGATTACGGATATATCTTTATTTTTAGTTTTTGATTTATAGTGGCAGAATTTGTGCGAAGCAACTTCGATCTTTGGTCTCTGTTTTACAAGGAAACGACTACCGAACTTGCTATTATTAGAGGACTGCTATTATTAGAGGATTGTATGAAGCAATTTCTCGTATAAAGCGTATAATTTCAACTTACATTTATGTATTGGAGTGTTTTAACTAAGATAAATGGATCAAACTCATGAGTAGTTTAAATCAAATAGATTATATAACTTCCTCACCTGTATTTTAAACTATGAAAAATAACTGTGGAAGAAACTTTACTCTCATTATTTTTAAAAGACGTTCAAATGCAGTATTTTATCTTCTCCCTTCTCCCTATGGTACTTTGGCTCATAAGTATTTTAATACATCTCGTTATTTTATGACGTAGAATTTCTATTGCTACACTACGTTACTTCCTTAATTTTGCTATCAAATGCACTACAGCAACGGAAATGTAGTCCTTAGTAAAAAATTTTACTTGATAATTATAGAACAACTGTTTTAAATCTTTTGTAATTTTGTTGTTCTAAAACATTACTAATTTTATTATAAGTTTGCCATCAGCAACTGTCGTAGAACATCGTCAAAATACAATTCTAATTAGAACGGATAGTTTGTTTTTTTAGCTAATAAATTGCAGTGCACGTGTGTATTTAAAAAAACTTAGCATCTTATTTTCCAGTTTGTTGCAGCAGAAAGTAATCAAGTATGCAACTAAACTGTAAAGCTGTATCATCATTACAGGACGGACTGCAACAAAAGGTGAAACAGCAAAAGATAAGTTTCTGTCAAGAATTTTAATAGACCTTATGCGTAATGACGTTAAAATGCGATGATAGCAGTACATTGTGAACTCATTAGCCAGGCGAAAGTTTGATAAAGAATCTTCTACGATACTATAATAACCTGTTCCATGCATGTATTTGTGTATTATATACGATTACAGTTCAGAAAATAAAGAAAAAGCTCGCGATGCTTTTTGCCGTTGTAGGAACGCCAAAACTCTTCTTTTGCTGTTTTTTTTTATATCCGCCAAACACCTAAAGATCCAATTAAGAATTTATAAGAGAGCTTAGGTCTTTTTTTAATTAAAATCAGGTATTGTACTTTGAGAAACAGTCGCTGACTAGCTAAAAATAGTAGGCATAGTGTAGTGTTTTCATTCGTGTAACAACTAACACCACAATGCGCTAAGCTCTTCTGCCTTTCGACGTCATTAAGCATATGGTGTATGATCAACAATGATGAAGATGCTTAGTTTTTATGCATTGAGAACAATAAAGTTCAGAAACATCATAGTTAGCGAATAAAAAGATCTGTTTCAAAAAATGCAAAATAGACATTAGCTAAAAAAACAATTAAAATTTAATCATGATTGGTACAAATATAACTTTCGGATTAGCAAATTTAGATAGTAGCATTGTATAGTTCAGATATAAGAACAAAATTAGTAAAAATTGTACATATAATATCAGGCTATGCTCAAAAATCGAAAAAATACAAGAATAGGAGTCAGGTTTTTGTACGCTGTCAATATTGGGAAATTCAAAAGAATGAATTGTATACTTATTCTGAGGAAAGTTACAGGAGTATTAGGGAGAAAAATTTTCCTTTTCAAATTTTTATAATAACTGATAGCCACAAATAGCAATTAATATTTAAACGTTGTCTTGCGTGTAACGCTGTTTGAGTAACAATTTTTTGGAACTTTTTGACACTCAAATTCAGTGGCGTAGACAGCCGTCAAGTTTTGCTCTTGCTATGTAAATTTTAGGACATGAACGTTATTCATTTCTTTAGAAATCTTTTGTTTTTACAGTGAGTGAACACAAAAAAAATTCACATAGGAGGACCAAATTTGCGGGCTGGCTAAATGCTCAAATTTAAACGAAGGTTTTTGGTCTTCTTTATTTACATACAAAAATTACAACAGATTACAAGCAAAATTTTTATCAAATTTTATTTCCAATAGAAAACGAACATACAAACTGCAAAGCAAGGTAAGACAGGAAAGGCGAAAATGTGTCGCAAAAGAAAGAAAAAGAAAAAAAAAAGAAAAAAAGTCAGATATGGCAGTAATTTCAATTCAAATCAACTTTAGTAGTTGGCTTAAAAGACCCTCTGCTATCAAGATAAGAGGGCTTTACCTGCATGCTCTTGCAGATATCAGACCTATAGATGTTTTTGTCCGACATATATGTGTTTACTAAAAATGCAAACGTCTAATATTTCCACAGAAAAAGGACGAGAGAGAGAGAGAGAGAGGGGCGATAAGTACATTCGCTATTGTCTTTAGGATGTACATTAATATTTTCCCATCACATATTTGCCTCTCGCTTAATACAAAGACACAGATACTGCTGCTACGAAAATTCAGGCTGCCGACTCGGTGTATTCCGAATTACGCAATTTTGATGCTCCAATAACTAAGACAGGTTCATGTATATGTAAACCTTAATTGTAAATTAAGTCTTATGGACCTTATTAGTATCTAACACACAATAAAGACTATTCTTCTCTTAAATAATTGAGTTATAACAACAATCTTTTATACATTGAAGCCTATTCTTGTATTAAGTGAAAGAGTTTCTCTTCCACATGAAGAACTTTCTTCTGTTGTTATATAATGGATCCATTTCCTTTATAAAACAACTTCATTAAACAGTTCCAAAAAAGCGTTTTACCATGAACAAAAAAAGTTATAATTACTAGTTTGCGTGGATGCAAATGCGCAAGAATATTGTTGAAAAACACAGGAAATTTATTGATAAAATGCTGAACGGATTTATTCAAATTCTTTACATAGCTCTAAAGCTGTATGACGCAACACGTGTTACAACTGCGTATGGCATAGGCATTATCGCCGATGTACAAAACATCTATGAAACTGAAAATACGACGGTTGAAAATCTTTATAATAGTAGTTTATTAGAAGTTATTCCAGCCATTGGAGCCTCATGTTGAAATATTTGAGGATCATAAGAACCAGAAACAGCAGCGAGACAAGATATCTAGGGAACGTCCGATCGCGAAACAACAATAGACATGTATGGTTCAGACATGGAAATTTGTGAACCTGCAGCAGAAGTACAAAAAGACGTCTCAAGCATTGGTACTGCTATAATAGTAAACCAAATGCCAACGTAAAGTCCACAGAAAACAGCAAAATATGAGCTTAGGACTTAATTAAGAAGTTTGACTAGTGAATCTGGTAAAACTGTACTGACATATCATTAACTGATGTTTATCATCGATTGGGTTGATTCAAGAATTAAGATTTATTACTAGCTCTTTCTTCACCACCATTCAAAATGTATATTTCTGTGCATTTAACTTGATTAAAACATGCATTCATCTGCAATTGAGGTTAATGGGTATTTTTGTTACCTTTATTTAACTTAAAATTGTTGGCTAAGACAGTAATTAATACGATAAGCTATAAGATTTGGGAATATTATTTGCATATTATCCTCACCAACCAAGTTTGATGCTTTGGACTTACTATCCACATTAGTTGTTGATGTTTCTGCTATATTACCAACAATGACACCATGTGAAACGTTGGAAATATCACATACATGAAATGTGGATATTGTTACCATAGCATCTTCAGTAATACAATGCAAAGTTTTAATCTCCTAAGTCTTGTTATCAACATGTACGTTTTGAAAGGAAATGTTTTATGCTTTATAGTTAGTAGTGATGTAATATTTATCACTGAAAAGTCTTTGCAATTTCTTTCATTAAATTTTTAAATTAAAATTCAAGCCATATCTTTTTTGAATCTTTAAAAAGCAGACGTTACTCACGACAAATTTTTCGTTTTTCTTCTAGTTTCTACTCATTTCATAATACAAAGTGCTAGTGCTATTTATCATATCTTTACGCTTAACCTTAACATCACTGAGCTAAATACATGGAAAGCGCATCTATTGTATATTATACCTACAAAAATTAAAGTCAGAAGTCAAGTGTGGCAGGGATCTTACTGTGACTAACTTTGATGAGTGATGTTACATGAAAATCCTTAATCATGTAAGTTATATTTATTATTGCCATATTTTATACTTAAATATATTATTATTTAACTGGTTAGTGACCTTTGTAAAATGCCTTACTCATACATGCATGTGTATGATAATCAAAATAACAGGAAAAACTTACACATAGGATGTGGTCAACCTACTGACCACAGAAAACGTATAGAACGTGTTTAAACAACTGACCACAGTCTACGTACAGGCGCTTAATCCTACTTCATTGTACGATCAGTTATAACCAGAGAAACGAAAGCTTTAGTCATGTTGGTACCCAGTAGAAGTCCGCATCAAAAGGAAGTAAAAAGTGAAACATAAACAAACGAGAAACCCGAAAATAACTGAATAAAAGAAAACGAACCATCTACGAAAGAACTAAAGAATCCAGAACATTATAACCGTCAACGTAAGACTCACTGAAATTAGTTGTCCTAGATAAGTTTGAACACTTAACATTTATGTTATAACGTTTATATCAGAATTATTAGTGTATTGAATAAATATCTTAAAAAATGATAACAACTTCTCCACAAAGTTTTACTCCTTTTGTTACGAGCAATTGAATCAAAAGCGGTCATTTTATTATTAGTCGGGACGTTCGTAACAGTGATCTGTAGTAATATGAGTTATTTTTAATAGTTTGTCTAATTTTACCTCGGGATAAATAATTAAATCAAACCAAATATATTATTTCAACATAAAGAACACTCTCAAGAAAGGTTTGAGGTTTTTTGTAATCGAATGAACGCGATAGAGGAGGAAATTTTCGGTATTGGTGATACTTCAATTGTACATTTTTAATAATCATTGTTTTAGTTTATTTCTCTAAACTACATCTTCGATTGTTAGATGTTATAAAAGTTTAGTTTTTTGTTATCAGTTGAAAGAATAACCAGATCCTTACTAAATACCATGCAGACATTTTGATCATGCATTAACGGAATGGCAAATTTTTCTTTGAATTTAGATGAAATAATAAAAAAACTTAGTAGATCTGTTGAGATGTTGGTTATTTGAAAGATTGTTATTTGCAGTGCAGTGCGGTCATTCACCGTTGGTTATTGTCAGCAGTATTGTTACTTTCACAAATGTGACAAGTTCACAAGTTTTGAAATAAAAGAATTTGAAATTCGGTTGTACAGCTCTATTTTATTTTCAGAAAAACAATTACAATCTGCTAACATACTCTTTGCTACTAAATAAAAATACCCTAATAAAACTATTGTTCGTACTAACTGACATATCGGTCGATATCAACACTGAGTTTTTATAAAGAACAGTAAATTAAAGGTATAATTTGTTTCAAATTTCTTTGAAGTTTAAGCCCGTTATTTTTTCAAAGTTTACAAACAAAGGTTCGCAGAGCAAATAACATGAAGCTTTATCCAATGGATTGTTGAATACGCCGATAGATCGAGAACGATTTATTTTGCTTAACAAAGAAACACGAGTTTTACAAGATAGCTCTACACATTAGCTCTACTAGAGATATATTTATAATACGTACAACGAACGAATTTAGTTCATATTACCATATTTGGTGTATGGTCAGTGGTAACTAATATATTTAACAAGAATGTTAATTTAAATAAACACCAAAACTCCTTCTCATTCGCAGTTAAATATCTAATTGTTCTTCCGATACGACTCCAATCTTTTGTCGTTGTTTTTCAAAATGCTCTTTACTTACTCCTTTTGTCAAAAATCTGCTAACATTTCGTTTGTAGCACAATATTGAATGTTTCACGGATTTCTTTCCTATATGATCTCAAAGAAAACAATACTTTACGTCAATATGTTTTAATTTTCCATGAAATTGAGGATTCTTTCCCATGGAGATGGCTAATTGATTATCTTCGTAGATTTTCATAGGATCTTTCTTATCAGCTTCAAGATCTTTAAGTTATTGACGAATCCAAATTGCTTCTTGAACAGCTGATCTCAAGGCTATATATTCAGCTTCTGCAGTCGAAAATTCTACACAGCTTTGTTTCTTGCTTCTCCAACTGACTGCAGCACCGTTCATTACAATAATATATCCGGACGTTGATTTTCTATCGCTAATATCTTCCCCCCAATCTGCATCTGAAAATCCAACGCAGTCCAAACTTATTTCGGGTGTGTAATGTAAGCCATAATCGAATGTTCCTTTCAGATATCGGAAAATTCTCTTTACTGCTGTCCAAGTGTAAACTACATAGAGTAAACTACCAAATGTTGACTGATAGTCGTGTTTATTAAACATTTCACTGTCCTCTGTGCATTTTAAATGCTTCGAGCACGATTCAACAGGTGTTCCCACTTGTTTGAAATTCTCCATTCCAAACTTGTTTAAAATGGTTTTAGTATAGGTAGTTTGTCCCATCTAAACGCTTCCATTATTGTGGATAACTTGCAATCCAAGGATATAGCTTAGTGGACCCTTGTCTTTTGCTTTAAACTTAGATGCGATAGTAATTTAGACCTCTGCAATCTTCTCCTTAGTCGATCCAGCCATAATTAAATCATCAACATGAACTGCAATAGTAAAAGTTTCCCCATTGTCATCTCTGATGTAGATACAAGGATCACCAGCCGTTTGACAAAATTCCATAGAATTCAAGTGCTCATGCAGAACAGAATTCCAGCATCTAGACGATTGTTTGAGCCCATACAAGCTCTTCTTTAGCTTGTACAAGTAGTACTCATATACACGTCTTCATTTAACTCTCCGTTCAGGAATGCTGCTGTGATATCCATTTGAAGCAACTGCAATTTTCTCTGGACTTATAAGGCAATTACACTTCTAATTGATTCGAATCGCACTACTGGAGAAAACGTTTCGTCGTAGTCTTCTCCATATTTTTGTGCATAGCCTTGCGCCACTAATCGAGCTTTGAATCTTTCTGTATCGCCATTTGAATTGCGTTTGATCTTGTAGACACATATGCATCTAACTCTCTTACGTCCTTCAGGTAGTTTGTCAGTTCCAACACATCATATTCATTGAGTGAGTCAATCTTTTCCTGCATAGCCATTTTCTATTTATCAACATTTCGGTCAGCGAGTGCAACACCAAAGTTTTTTGGTTCTGTATTATTTTCGTCGACAATGGTAACCCATTCTCCGTAACGATAAGGTGGGTGTCATTGTCTTACCGTAATAACCAGTGGTGCGTCATTAACTACGTTGTTTTCACCATCGTCATTTTTCTCGTCATCACATGAAAGCTGTAAGGTCACACGTCTAGGTGGACTCTCGTTTGTTCCAGGCTGTTTCTCAAATCCATACTGCTTTTCATTAAATTTGACGTCACGACTAAAAATGACTCGAGAAAAATCTGGGTCAAACAACCAATAACCTTTAGTTTCTGCACCATATCCAGCGGAACACACTTCTTAGCTTTTGAATCCAGCTTTTTCAATCGTACTTCGGAAAATGAGCATAGGCAATACAACCAAATGTTCTTAAATGACTGATGTCTGGTTTCACACCTGACCAAGCTTCAAGTGGTATCATCTTCAACAGACTTTTAGTGGGGCTTCTATTGTGTAAATACACGGCTGCCGTAAGTTCTTCAACCCATAATCTTTGCGGCAGCTCTGCTTGAATCAACATGGTGCGAACAGACTCTATCAGCGTTCGGTTAAGACGTTTAGCTAGACCATTTTGCTCGGAAGTTTTTGGTATGGTGAGCTCTTGCTTGATTCCTTCTGATTTTAGGGTAGCTCTTTAATTCATTCGACGTAAATTCGAAGCCGTTGTTGCTTCTTAAGGTTTTAAGTTTGAACACACTTGCTTCTTCGACAAAAGATTTCAATTTCTGAAACTTGCCGAATACTTCGCTTTTCTGTTTCAAAGGATAAATCAGAACATATTGAGTTTTATAATCAGTAAACGTCAAGAAATATTCTGCACCACCACAAAATTTTACATTTGATTTCCCACAGTAGTCACTGTGCACTAGACCAAGAGGATCAGATGCTCTGCTCGCTTCACCCTGAGGAAACGAATTACGCTGAAGCTTTCTTTTGCACATTCATCACAGAATTATAGATTCTTCTTCATGTCAAAATTGAATCCTTCCACTAAATTTTCATTCACCATTTGTCTCAATCTGTGACCTCCAAGAGGACCCAGAAGTCGATCGCACAGAATCTCATTAGATAATTCAATTTCTAATAAATTATACCAACTTATTCTTTATTAAACAAACTTCGCTAACGCTGCCTGGGCCATAACCTGTTAAATATGCAATAGAACGAGAATAGTTTAGAACGATTTGTTTTTGCTTAACAAAGAAACACGAGTTTTACAAGATAGTTCTTCACATTAGCTCTACTAGATATATATACGTACAAAGAACATTTTTTGCTCATATTACCATATTTGGTATATGGTCAGCGGTGACTAACACATTTAACAAGAATGTTATTTTAAATAAGCACCAACATGGATTACGAGAAAATTTCTGTGAAAGCGAGATATGGATTAGACTACTAATATTTGTGACTTTGAACCAAAATTTTCCAAATTTTTGTTATTGGTATATACACAGTAAGCAATATAACTTTTCAGTTAAAACTGTGTGACTAACGAGTCCAGATGTATTGTTTGTTTTGATTTTTCAGTATGCAATTGTTGCAATTGTTGCACATTACAATAAAATTTGTAAGATTAGGGAATTTGTTTTGCTAAGTTTGATAAGACCTGTCAAGAAAGGGTTGGTTGTTATTGTGGAAAACATTACATCCCGGGAGGGGCGCTTGTGCAATAAATTTCGGTCAGTGTAGTGAATAAAACTGTATTATTAAACCATTCCCATCTATTCCAATGTTTTATATTTTATAATAATGAAAGATAAAAACATTATCTTAGATTGCCAATATGTGATTATAAGTGGTATTATATAGAAACTAGAGTCAACAAAAGACGATGTACGTGTGTTCATGCTAAACATTTTTGTGCTGAATACGAAAACTGTTTTTGCACTCGTCAAATGCAGGTATGTATTCTCCTTCTTTTCTTATTTGTTTTTATTACTTTAACTGTTTCTGTATTTTGAATGTAATCACTTTCTAAGTTTTGAGTTAAGCATCTAAATAAATAAACTACAACCATGTTTTGAGAGTGTATAATGCAAAAGGTTGGCAAGCTAAATGGGTAGGACATTATGACAAAATTGTATCCAGCTATAGTTGCTACCGATTTAAGTTTACATTTTCTAAATCCAACACAATCATGGAAGGAATTATGACAGTTTCTCTGTTTCCTTGGAAATTTCTTTAATGTTGAGACGGGGATTGTAGTTATTTGTGTAAGTTAATGCCAAAGTTTTAGCATGTAAAAACAAAACAGTTTGAAAGGTCAGAAGAAAAGTCTAAATTTAAACAGCTGGAAAGGGAAAAATGTAAGCATTTGTCGCATCTAAGGGAATGATCTCATCTGGTCAAACATTAGTATCTCGTCTACAACAAAATAAAAGAAATGAATATAAATTGAGTTCAATTTTCTTATGCACTGTATAATGCTTTAAAGACTGGTTAAACATACTCATGAATTTCATCATAGCAATGGCCAATTATGAGTGATGTTCAATCCTCTCATTCTAATTCCACTTTAAAATATTTGTTTAAGCTTGAATTTTCACAATTACACCTTGCAAACTGTGAAAAGGAAATTGTTAAAATTAATGTACATAAAAATAACCAGCAATATATATATCTATACATTGTGGATTGTGAGAATGATTTGCATTTTGTAAAAATTTAGTGCTATAACTACATGAAATGAGCAATTTATAACTTAACAGAATGATTGTAGAATGTCTATGGGAGTGCTCCCTTAGAAGGAAATGATTACATCACAATTAAAGCTGTGCTGGTTTGTGAAATATAACGGCTCGATATATGGCCTAAATTGTGAATGCCAACGAGTTGCCATTTGATTAATTTCAATGAAAAAATCCGTAGCTCCTAGGTCAAGTGATTTATAGTTAAGGTTTGCAAGGAAGCAACTAATTTTCCTCTTACACTCTCTGAAATATTGCTGTTATGCCTTCTAAATATCTTTATAATATTATTTTAAATCTTTGTGTAAGCAGAGGCGCAACTTCCAATTAACATTTTAGTTACGCCTCTTTGTGTAAGTATTGTCCATGTTAATTAAGGGAGCAAGATAATCTTTGTTTCCCATGAAGGGCATGGATGGTTTGCTTGTAAAACATGAGAAACAGTAAATGAGAGAGTTGAATAAGTAAGATAATAAAAATTTTACAAAACTTGTTTAAGGTTGTCTTAAATTATAAGTGTCAAAAAGTTGGTTCGAGCATTACTTGGTTTATTTTATCAGAAAAACTTAAGTAAAGAAAAAACATAAATTTGAAAGCAAAAAATCCTGTTTCGTTTCATGTTTCCCGATACCTTCTTAGGCGTAAGACACTAGATCGCGGCATGTTAACGTTTCGGTAGGATTTTTTGGCCCTTCACGCTATCCTACTTGGGAATGGAAATAGCAAGATTCCATGCGATATGCTTTGCTAGGGTAATGTAGGGAGAGTGCGGTTATAACCAAAGTCTGGGTTCCTAAGCCAATGCATACCTAATTGCACCGAGCTTCAACTGCTAGCTGACATCTACAACATGAAATTTTTAATTTGTAGATATATACATAAATTCAAAGGCTTGCTAAAGTTAAATTGTGATTGACATTATTACCACGCATACCCATATGATTCAAGTGAGCTAACTGCCACAAATACAGTGCAAGTACATATAGTTAGCCGTTGCCATGACTTTGAACAATTAATCGACTGGACTGCACATGCTCGAGGACATAAAAAGATGATTTCTCTATTAAATTGCTATTAAGTATGTTATTTACTTCAAAATCGGTGCTAGTAAATGCAGTTGGTTATTGTCCATGGACTTGGGCAGCTGATCGAGATGACTGTGCATGTTTAAGCACACTGCGCGTGTGCAAATGATTTATCTGAAAATTTGTGATGATGATCATTTCCTCCATGATCGGTATTAGTACATACAGATGGTGGCTGTTATTGCCATGAAATTTGAGAGTCTGTAGAGTTGATTACGAATGCTCAGATTAATTCTTAATTAATTTGTGATACAGTGAGGTCTGAAATTGGCGCTTGTGTATGTGGTTAATAAATTTTCAGCAATATATTATCTGGAAAAACCAATACAGATTCTCTATCGACTGGAATTGCATTGTGATATAGGAAAACAAGTCAAGTTAAACCCAGAAGCAAGAGAGTACAGACAAAAACGGGCAACAGCAGTGAAAGGAGCGAAAAGCATTCAAGGAATACTTTCATATGAAGATAACGGTGAATAACGGTGAAATATGACATAGACCTTATGATTGATTACATACGTTTATGTGAACAAGAATAGACTGAGAGGATTGAAGAAAAGAATATTTTAAATAATATACAATTAAAATAGAGAAAGTGTGTCGTGAACGTTAGCACAATCAAAAGAAAAGATCTGGGAATTTGTTATGTTAAAATTCATGAAAGCTGTCAAGAAAAGGTGGGCTGTTGAAGAATTGTGATGTAAATTATGTGATTAGGGAGATCAGAAAGAAAAAGCGATCAGTTAAATTCAAATCAGGATTCCTCAAAGTAATTGTGAGAATTGAACGAAATTCACCACAAAACTGTCAAGTTTCAACACATAATGCTCGTCATTTTATTTATCACTTAGCAGTTGAAATTTTTGTCGCTCTATTTCCTTTTGATTTCTGATTACTTGCTTTTTATTATACCTAATTCATTTGGCATTTAACTCTACGAGTTTTGGATACATTAATATTGTATTTTGAAATTAAAAGCGTTTCATTTTACTTCACGTTGACTAACATTTTCCATAGGCGGCCCGAAACATCACTTTTATAGTTTAAACAAACGATAACCCATTTCCATCGTAACAGCTAGACCATGCTAGGCAAACTTTGTATTAATTGATTGTATCTGTATTGCATGTTTACAGCAAACTTTGTATTAATTGATTGTATCTGTGTTGCATGTTTACAGCAAACTTTGTATTAATTGATTGTATCTGTATTGCATGTTTACAGCAAACTTTGTATTAATTGATTGTATCTGTATTGCATGTTTACAGCAAACTTTGTATTAATTGATTGTATCCATATTACATTATATAATATACATACAGTCAATTGATTAAACGTTGCGGCGCACGGTCGGTTATGATGGAATGAGGAGAGTTATCGCTTGCTTAAACTATTTAAGTGAAAGCCTATGATTTTTTATTACAAAATACCTCAAAAAAACTATATATATACAAAATATTTACAAAATATATATATGAAATGTATTAATATAAATATATATACCCAAAATATTTACAAAATATCTCATTCAAATACTAATTAGTAGGTTGACAAAAAACTCCTATGCAACCATGTTTTTTTTTCTTACCTTTTTTACTTTGAATAGTTGGTAATTTGGAATAGTTCTCCTTTTGCTGCTCTATAGATACGGTGCCAGTGGAATAGCCAGCCTGCAAGTTTGGGTCCTGCTATTTAAATGTTGGATCATTAGCATTATTCCTTTTTTTAGAAATCTGTTGTTCTTACAGTGAGTGAGCATAGAAAAATTAATGTAGCAAGACCATATTTGCAGGCTTGCTTCGCCATTGTATGGTGCACAGCAGTATGTCACACAAAATGCTTTGGTAGATATACATTCATTTTTCTTCTTTTGCAATGAAAAAAAGTGGTGAAACTCAAGTGATATGCTAGGCAATTCATATCCTAAGCATAATTTTGACATATTATCTTATACATGCAAGTTAAAGATAATGTTTAAATTTGATAGTTCTACTCGATATATTGTTCCTTTATGTAAACCGTGACTTGTTTCACTCTCCAAACAATTATTTGGATTTTCGAGTAACGTACAGACTTTTCTCACCGATACAGAAACCTGAGATTTTTCGAACTCAGTTGCGTTAAATGCCGCAGCTTACATGATTTATACCTAATTTGTTTACCATGCACCATGGAAATAAGAATAATAAAAGAAAGTGACCAGAAACCAATAGGAAATAATACTTGCCAGTGAATATCGTTATAATGTAGCATTGCCATATCTTTATAATTGTGCTAAAATTGAAAGTGCAAAATAACACTATAGTTTTCAGTATTGATTTTACTAGCTGCTATAGTACAAATTTTAAATGAAATATCCTATGTTGGTCTTCTAAATAATAGAATTTCACTATTTGATTTTCATTTGGATTTAATTGTAATGATTCCGTGTTGCAGGAATATGCGTAGTAGGTAGATTCCTATTCCAATACAAACTCAGAGAATTTGTCCCATTACTGATTGGGTTAAAATTACGTGAGAACGCTAAACGATTACGGTAATACCACGCAACAAAAAACACGACTTATGGCTGAACATATGAGCCTTCTAGTAAGGAGTTAGCAAGGCATTAAATGAATTTGTCAAATGGAAGCAATTCATTACTTACCACTGGATAAATTTTCTTACAATATGAAACCACAATATGAAACAACGAACCGAAACAAAGAATGACCGAATCTGTTTTGTATTACCTAGTCGTGCGCGCTAGGTAATAGCTCGAGTCTTGGTACTACAAGTGACAGTTCATAGATATA
Organism: Xenia sp. Carnegie-2017; assembly: GCF_021976095.1. NCBI lineage: Eukaryota > Metazoa > Cnidaria > Anthozoa > Malacalcyonacea > Xeniidae > Xenia > Xenia sp. Carnegie-2017. The sequence goes on from NW_025813469.1 coordinate 9,622,826, forward strand.
GAAAAGCTCAGACTTCAAACCATGCAAGTTTATTGTAACCCTCTACCCATCTCCACATCAGTGCCAGCAAATTCACCTTTTGAGAAAAAACTCAAAATTTTTTTCGGCCAAAGATTAAGCAATAATTATCAGAGTGAAAATTTGCATTTAAGGACAGCTTAATACCATGAATGTTTATTAGGCATTTCACTTGACTGTTATCTTCTGCAATGTGTGCTATATAGCAATCACTAGTAGCATTGTATTATCAAATACAAACAGAGTGTAACCAACATGTCTTTAATTATATAATTACATGAATGTTAAAATTGGTTCATGTGTCATGCTTACTGGTTATGATAAATATCTTTTCATATGATAAAAGCTCGTTTAAATGTAAATCTGAAATAATTTATTGTAGATTTTATAATGATCATCAGAAAAATTACATGGTGATCATGAAAAATACTTTGCTGGTTTGCCAAATTTCAAGGTTTATCTGCATACATAGGAAGACATTCTAAATTTATAGAAAATGCTTTTCATACATCAATAGCCCTTTGGAATTTATGGCAAACAATCTGGTATGCGTCGTAGATTAACACACCTTTACATCTCTACATGAGGTGTTCAGTTAGAAAAGGGGACAATATGTGACATGGGACAACATATTATGCATGTAAAATACTAAGGTTTAATACCATTCCAGTGAAATTGTCAAAATAAAAAGCTTCATGGATCAGAAGAGTCAAAATCACAGGTTTTAGTAAGTAGCTTCTCATGTAATCAATGTTAGTTTTCTCAAATCTTAAACAATATAAAGTATAACTGTCTAATGATTGAATGATCAATGATCATAAACTGAAAAGCCCCAAACATTTGTTTATGATAAAGTAACTAATAGTATGGCGCCTTATGGCTACAGATTTTTTGTCCATTGAAATATATTTGCAGGAATGTAGGATTTCGCTGCCAACTGAGGCAAATGTTAATATTCGTGCTCCGCTTTGAAAATTCGCATACAAAATGATGTTCATTGCACAAAATTTTGCAAGCAAAATCTATGTAGACACAACAAATATATATATATTAATCCTATAGCATCAAAACATCGTCTAAACCTGCCTAGATGGTTATATTGCTCAAAAAATCTGTATCATCTAAAAGCTTGAACAAAATATACTAATCAGATAAATTTATTTTTTTGGACAACTTTGATACATTTGGAGACGATTTCATTTAAGTTCAATATAACTACCTCTGGTGACTCTATCACCTCTGATATAAAATCAGACGTAATGTTCAAAACAGTACACTAATACATTTGATTTCTTACAACGTTGAAAAGGGTGCATGCAATTACGTTCAATTTAGGACAAACACATTCTTTATGATGCTGTATGTGACAGTTGGATCTTTTCAAAAAAACCAATCAAGTTATTTTATAAAAAAATGTTTTACCTTGACGTGTTACTTTAACGTAGCAGTTTTTCCGTTTCATAGATCTGTTGTATTGATCGCTTTCGTAAAGTTTTCCATTAACAATGAATCGGTTGTATTCGTACACAACGCTGTTGACCACTCCACCAGCAGCCACTGTCAGTGGTACTCTTTCTTCAACGGAATTTTTGCTTTACTCAACGCTGTAAGACTCTGCGACAGTTCCACTGCTTTTTTTTGTCAAAGACGTTCCATGTACCAGTTTTTCAAAAAGTTCAGAGACCAGTTCGTTTCCTTGCACACATTGTTTTATGAACAACGGTAACGTTTTCATAAGCAGCGTACGTTTGGCAAACCTGACCAGAAACATACTGTGTTCCTTGGATCATATTCTTCAGAGTAGCATTGTTGCTCTCAAACAAAAATGTTGATACAGCCCATAGTGGTCCACACATCTCAGTACTCTTAGCCAGGTGAGACAGTTGGTGAACATTAAATGTACAGTGGGAAACACCATACAGCTGTTCCATCTTCACAATAAACAGATCAAGTCCAGCTTTAACTTTTGCCAAGTCATTTTTTAAAATAGAAGTACCAAGCCAGTGCTACCACTCTGTGTATGCACATTTCACCTACCAAAACTTTATTTTCCCCCTACCGCCACCTATTATGGTTTTCCTTGTTTCCCCCTACTTTTCCCCATACACAGCAGCATATCCCCATATCATATATCTACGTCGGGTCAGACCATTGAATTTTTTAGTCTGTTTTTAGAAAATGCATACAAAAAAAGATTTATTGAAAACTAGGAACATCTAGACGAAAAAGTTAGTAATTTGGCGTAGGAAGTAATGACAAGCAGGGGGCGCAAATAACACACTGAGTTTATCTAAGTTGCTGATCTTCTATTGCCATATATGGTAGCAAATTGTGTTAAAAGAAAGATTCTGTTATAATCACTTAATAAATGGTGAGAACACAGGAAGAAAAGAGTATTTTGGCAAAAATGAGGCTAATTTTTAAACAATTTTCATTTCTCCCTACAATCCCCCTACAATTTACAGTTTTCCTCATAGGTTTCCCCTACCACCTACAAACCACTAAATCCCCATACTGTAGGGGATTTCCTCTACGAGTGGCAGCACTGTACCAAGCAGCTTGTGAAGAACCCACACGAACAGGAAAAATGGTTGAGGTACGGTGCTGGAAGAACTCCTTGCATGTTTATAAGTGAGTAATACAAAACAAACGTTTTGTATTCATTACCTTTCCAGAGTTCGCGTGTAGTTAAAGATCTTGGAAGCCGTCGTACTTCTTTTGGAAAAACGATTTTCTTGATTAGACTGTCATAATATGTTTGTTTGAAAGGCTTTCCAATGTACCATGGCCTTTCGTGGTTACTGCTGTCAAACCAAAGAGATACAAGTTGACGTGCCACTCCAAGTAGAGCACAATGTAAAAAGTCAGGAACAAAAACATTAACCATGGCAAAGTGGCTAATCTTTGAAAGCATACTTGGCCCTTTCACACCTATTATTGCAGTTTCCTTTTCCAAAGCTTCTAATGTCCACAATTCCATTTCATGATGAGTGCGTTGTTTTTGAGCCTCGTCAAATGGATAAACTCGCGTGCTCCCTCTACCACGCACTACTTGTATTCCTAAAACGCGAAACGTATCCAAATAATATGAATACAAAGCATAGCATAATCCTGCTTGCAAGTTGTTTATTAAATCACATAAAGTCATATGGCTTTAACTCTAGTTTTGAATCGACGAATGACGCAGAAATGTCGGTCATTTGAGCATGTGCACATTGCACAATTTCATTCATTCTCGCAATGCAAAACGAGTTGAAAAGGGCAAGATTTGTATGAAAGTTCTAAAGGAAACAAGTTAAGCCGTATCTGTATTTGGCAAATTTCATAGAATAAATGTTACTTAAATAATTTTCCTCGATAAATTTCCTTGCCGTCTCAAATGACAAACATTTCTGGGTCTGTACAAGAAAGATTATGCGAGAAATGTCGTTGAGAGTAAACTTACAGATTTGGTTAGAATCAAATTTCACAGTTTAAATCGCATATGATAAAAATAAAACACAGCATACCTGCATGGAGACACCAATCGCACACACAAACACCATTAAACTGCTTCGTTTTTTTTTCAATTTAGGTCTTGCGGGGGCATCAGCAGAGCAAATATTGGCAAAAACCTGTATACGATGACCATGGAATAAGAGTCCTAAGACAATTTGATACAGTTTTTTAGCATAGATTGAACTTATCACAACCACGAAAATAAATATTTTTGATTCATTTAATAAAGGGGCGAATAACTTTCACTAGTTTGGTAAAAACGGCGCAACAAAAGTAAACCTGTAGGGCTAAACTTACTGTAGAGAAACTTACTGTGTCTTACCTTGCATCAAGTTAGGCTAAAATATATAAATGTTAGAATGAACTTTACCTCAGGGAAAAATAGGGGGGGAAGTGGTCAATCAAGCTCCCTCTTTGTTTCTGTGCTCATTTGGTCTAACATATTGGTAAACTGCCCAAATAAAACTGAAACCTGGTACATGCACATGATGCTGTTACCTTTAGTTGCCAGATGTTCAGTTTCTTCAACAAAAGGTTGCAGCAGAAGATTCATGTTTAATATGCACTTTGAAAACCTTAATGCTTGAATGACTATATGCTTTTTACGAAGATCTGTTGGCAGTTCTAAAATGGTACACTGTATTGGCCATAGATCTTTACTAGATGACCCATAAAATAAGCAATAAAATTTTTAAACATAAATAGCAAATGGTCTTTATGAAATAATAAAATTGTATTTTTTATTGATATAAGCCCTGGCTTTACAAAAGGAGCAGGAGGCGAATCAATTAATAAAACGATAAAAAATATTGAACCTTTCTTGCTTTTCTTTTTCTGTTTTCGCAAACAATCATTTCGTCTTCTTCGTCCTTTGACCTGTCCCAATGAAGTGTGAAAAGTAAGATAGCATATTATTATCAAAAGTACACGTCTATTCTTAAAAAACGAATCATAATTTTTCCAACTATTTTGCAATAGCAATATTTGTATTTGGCTGCAATGCTTGTTGTTTTCTTAAAGAACTTCTGCCTTATTATCATATTTCATATAATGAATGATGAAGGCAAACTGTCACATATTTTGTATTGCTAGCAAATTAGGTAATCTCATGGCAAGATAGCTCATTTATACGGCGAGAAGTTATATTTTTCATAACCATATTACTCTTAACACGTTACACAAAACACAATACTTTTTTAATTATATACCTTTGTTCTTAAACTTTTTTGTTTTAAACATCTCGTTCGCTCCCTATTTGCTTGCATCTCCTAGTATGATAAAAAATTTTAGATATGAGACAAATAGAAGAACCTTTAGCATAATATTTTTTATCAGTATATTTACCTTCCAGATTAATGCCACTATCATCTTAATTTGTTGATTCAGCACCATATGTTGATTGTGTGTCAGGTCCGTCAGGTGTTGTGCCACCACACTCAAAGGGTAAGTTTTGCGTGGTGTTTGCATTTACTATACGTGATATGTTTGTTCTTGCATTTTTATTGTCGGATGTGGACGGTGTGTTTGAGTTGTATCTTCTGGTTCCAGATGTTGACGGTCTGCTGCGTTTACCAATTTCCATTTCAGACGTAAACGCTGTGTTTGAATCATTTATGCTGGTTTCGGTGGTGGACCCCAAGCTGTCTCTTGCGATATTTGTATCTAAGATGTTGAAGGCTAAAAAAATAATGACTATTATTATTTGGCTTTTCAATGACAATCACACGTTTAGTCAATATACACTTTAGATTTCTTTTTAAATAGCATCTGTTCTCAAATAAATTTTAAGCTGATAATGATAATACTTTGAAACTAACATATCATGACTAAAGAGTAGCCAGTCTATTCCATTTGTAATCCTCTCGCACTTGCTTCCATCTGTATAAAACTAGTTGTTATAAATGCTAACCTTCCGAAAAACAATTTAATTCTGACTTCCAAATGCAGATTGTTGTATAATTACGCAGTTTCTGGAAGCAGCTTCTACTCCATTTGAGCCTCTGCTGATCTTTTCACCATTTGCATTTGGTATGAAATACTGGCCTCGCCCATTGACCACCCCAATGTCGAGAGACTTAATTTCTTGTCTCACTCTTTCTTCATTCGGAAACAGAACTCCGTGATCTTTTAGCAAGGCAAAAAACCATTTCAGTGCCACTGCTACTCCATTAAGTCTTACTCCACTTGAGCTTGACTTAAATGTCACTTTTGCACTTACCCAGTGAGCAACTAGAAATGAGAAATGTCACAATTACTTTATGAAACAAACAGCTTCGTAGGTGTCTCTCACTTCATTGATTCGGTATTTCCTGGAAGCGTTATTTTGTTAAAAGTTCAGGGTTTAAATTGTTCATTGATGTCAATTTTATTCATGAAGTAGCTAGAAGTTACTTCACTGCAAAAAATGGTTAGGCTTATTTCATCTCAACATGAAAGAGTTATCACGCTTGTGTATCAAAATGACGGGATAGTTTAATTGTTGAACAAATAGATGTGTGTAAGAAGGAGTTTTTTACAAATCTAGTGCACAAATAAAACACTGGATGTGTGAATTTTCACAAGTTTAATATTTCAAATGCATGGCAATATTTCTTTCATGTTTTCCATGCATTTTTTAAAGATGGATCATGATTGTCTTTGCTGTTTCTCTAAAACATGAGTGCTCTTTGAAGAAATTTCTTCAAAGAAAAATGTTTCGCTTTTAACATTCCTTATGGCAGCAATGAGTTCTCACTTTCTTTGAAAATGAAACGTCCATTAAGTGAAGTACATCCATTTGAATTTCCTTTATATTGGGCATAATACAAAGTGTCACATTTTGACGAAAACATGCACCAGCTAATAAAAACATAAGTAATGTGATGCAGTGTGACAAACAATCTCTTTGTAGCTACTTCAAGTTTTTATATAATTTTCAGTCATCTTAACGTTTAAACTTTTATACTTAAGTGTTTTTTTCTCCTTCAAATGATGTTTTCCAGCCACAGTAACAAAGTTCAACAGTTTTTAAAGATGCATAATAATGCATCTTCCGTTATCTTGTCCATGCATTTATTGACAATTGTTCAATAATGAAAAGGCTCATAAAATATTCATGTTTTTTATAGCTAGTGCATGCTTTTCGTTAACATGTGACACTTTTGCACTATGACCAATATAAAGGAAATTCACTTGATGGACGTTTAACACTCTCAGTGTAGAAGCATAAAAATACTTTCAGTGTTTTATTTGTATAAAACGCAAATAATGCTTACCATCAGAATCTGTAACAACGTGATATCAGTAATACAGATCTACAACATATCATTCTCTTACTGCCATTGTATACTTCATTAAGCGCTTCAGAAAAACCGTTAAATGATACCCACGAATGACAACTATGTAAAACATGTTTCATTTGTAAAATCTACTTGCTATTTTAACATTAATTAATCAAGTGACTATTTTATAACTTACGCGAGTGACAGCTGCCACTGGAGCAAAGTTGAAGCAACGAAACAGACATCCGTAGCCTCGATCATTTTTCTTTGTTCGAGATATAACATCCAGCCATCTTTCCCATTACGGTTTTTGGAATATCCATAAAGCAAATTAGAGCGATTGCATCTAAGCGAAACTTTTACTCCATCGGTAGTTCCAGAAAGATCGTGTACCTGAACCTTTGCACTTAATACATTTGGAGCATGGAGGTGTAAATACATGCAACTTCCTATCGGTTGTACTAGGAACTTTTAATTTAGAAGCGGACTGTAAAAGAACATTTCCATCTTGTTCTTCTAAATTGGGACTTACCAAAGCAAACAGTTCTTGACGTACATTCACGGGGAGTACAAGCAAAGAAGACGCAACATTGGCAATAGAGCACACAAGTGACAAACCATATTTCAAAACAAGAACAAACAGAATTACATCAACATTTTGATCATTGCACACCTAAATCACACATCACAACTAAAAATAAAATATTTCACTTCACACTAACTCACAATGACAATACACATTTCCTGTACACACAATACAATGACGTAAGAACCAGATAACAAATACGGCTAACCTGACGTTTACTCCTCATTTGACTCTGAAGATGACTACCGCTAAGGTTGTCGAAACGTCAGTCAACAACAACAAAAACAGTCCTTCTCAGGACTTTATTAACCTGGACGATCATCATTTACAAACATATAACGATACTCCCGGGTTCAAACCATTTACTTTGTCATTTCTTATATTAAACTATTTTTAATTTCATTACGAAGATATGATGTCATGTTATTGCAGTGGTTGGAAACAAGTGAAAAACCCAAAGTATCTTGCTGGAAAATTGGCGGCCGTGAAGACGCGGTGCACACTTGAGTAACCCTTCTGTATATAATTGTTATTCTGTAGTTTAGGCGTAACATTGGACATTTGAGAAAATAAATCAAAACTTTATTCTTAGTCTAGTGATTTACATAATTGGCTCTAAGGGTATATGGGAGGTTGTGTGCCCAATGTAGACATAGAATTTGTTTGAAGAAAGGATCACTTGAATGACTACCTAGATATCATTTATATGTGTGGCATATTGGCCCATCATGACTAAACTTTCTTTGCCAATGGGTACGATTTGATGTGAGTCGAGACCAATTGTTCTTCGTATTATCATCCTCATCATCATCATCATCAGCCTGTCACGCCACTGCTGGCGGATGGCCTCCACATCTTTCTCCACTCTTCACGGTCTTGGGCTCTCTGGATCCACATGCTGCCCGCTCTTCTTATTATAACACCTCTTTATTACATAATTCGTAATTTGATTTGACCTTGCAGCAAACTTCAATATTCTGTCAACTTTTATAATCTTTTGAATGTTTTTATGCAGTGCGGTGTTTGAAATTAAATGAGATATGATCTTCGCACTTAGCTGGACAATTTAAGCAATCGTCTCAGGACCTGAAAAAATCAGGTGACTCAACGGGATTCGAACTCATGGGAACACATTCATTTCACGAGAAAACATGAGCCCAACAATATTGACCTGCTCACCACTGTGTGACTTCATAGCTCAGTGGTCAGAGCACTGCACCGGCACCGCAGAGGTCATGGGTTCGAATCCCGTTGAGTCACCTGATTTTTTCAGGTCCTGAGACGATTGCTTAAATTGTCCAGCTAAGTGCGAAGATCATATCTCATTTAATTGTATAATCTTTCTTACTAGAAAATTGTATTTTGCTTTGTTTACTTCTCAAAATAATTGTAAGCCCATAACTCGGCTCAAAATAATAGCGGTAAACTAAAAGTACTTCAAGTAAGATTGTCGCATAAGAACAAAAACGGGAACGATCTTTATCGTCAAAATTCTGAAAAACTGCGAGTTTGGGTGAGTGGGAACAGAGAAATTCGAATTCAGCATGTCAAAAACTACAGAATACCGTTCATAAAATTTAGCACCGCAATGGTGGCTACGAAACTTTATTTCTAAGGACATTTTGATTACACAGGCAACGAACTACATGGTCTTTCTTTGTATTTTTGATATTACATTATGTGTGAATTTTTGTCTCCTTTGTTTTTCCATCGTTTTAAAATGTATCTTTATATGTGGAGATGTTAAAGGCTCAGGAAAATTTTTTCTTTCTTTCTTGCAGTCAGATTGATAATTTTGTTGAACTTGCAAAACATTCATGATGACCCGAGTGCCAAGCTAGTGCAGTTTACATCCAAACACTTGATATTTGGTAAGTAAAATTATTATACAGTATGTTTTTATATATATTAGTTTCTTAGTGTAGTATATATGGTACTTCTTCATTTTTTTAATCTTTCATACTGTATATATTTACATACATGCTGTTACACATAAAAATTAGCATTATTCGTTATAATTAGATTATCCAATTGAAATAAGTTGTATCAAAATTGAATAACCTGCTCAATGTACACATATATTAAGATATAGATTTTCCAATTTTTAATTGTTACCATGTCATTACTTATGTTTCCACTTGTCATAATTTCAATCAAAGAATTCATGATTTTATGCATGGATTGTTGTGCTATATGGTATCACAACAAATGAAGGTGCATTTTTCCAGCTGCACTGATAGCATGTTCAAGGTCATTGGAGTATGAATAAAAAATTCATTCCTAGCGATGAAAGTTGATGGTTCTTCTCCAGTAATTACTGCATAAGCATGAAAATGGTTGTTGAAGTTGACAGTAATGTATTTCTTTATGTGAAAATAGGATATGGATGGTAGCATTACAGTTTTTGTTATTAGACCAAATTCTGTTAGTTCTTGCTCATATGAATAACCTGTGACTACAATAACTCCAATTATGTAATCATTCCCATTAATGGTAGCCTTTTTAGGCCTGTTGTCTTACAGAAAAATACAGCATAGTATTAATAACACTTTGCAAAGTCCATGCAAAATTTGGTGCAGTTTTCTGCAATTGATAGGACACATTTTGGCATGCCAGTCAGAAAACAGAACACAGCAATGTTTTCTAGTTTGTCCCATGCTTTAGATAAAATACTGGCATGATGTAATATTTTAATGTACAGCTTGCTTACAGTAAAGACTATGCAATGGTATTTAAATCACAAACAAAATATAATAACTGTACATAAAAACTTACTCAAAGCACAAATCTTTGTTTGTTATGTCTCTCTCCTTAGCTTGTAATTCAGCATAGTAAGTGGATTCCTGAGCCGCAACAATGTGATCGCTGCCTATAGAAGTTCATAAACCAAAATAATTGATGTGATTTGTTTAATTAATGCATGCTTTAAATTTATATTAATGCCATGCCTGTAGCTGTAAGCTAGTGGTACATTATGCTATATATTACTTGTTGACGTTGGTCGTTTGAGAAATGAGCAAGTTTCTTCATCATTCACATTTGAATTGTAGCATTGCTGCCCCTGATGACGTGTGGCCATAGTATATGCTACATTCTTAAAAGTCCCAATAAATGAAGCCAACCTTTTAATATATTGATGCTTAGCTTCAAAACGCATGCACCTCTCCGCTTCATTGGTCCATTCTATAAAAAATATTTGCTTATCTCACTCCTGAAATTATTTATACTTAATTATTGCCATATACCATTACTATCTCATGTGTTTAGTGTCTAAGTGCTTACCACATCATGTGGGATGTATAATGAAACATATTGTGCATTTTAGGTATGATTGAACAGTTTGGATAAAGTTGAACAAATGTGGAATGATGTTCTTTAATCAGTCCCTCCAATACAGCAATGGCATTGACTGATGTTAATTGTGCAAACACAATATCAACCATCTCTAGGAGCTGGCAGAAAAGCTTCCAGTGCTGATTGTTCTCTGGAACAAGTGTACCAATTATCAGGGCTAAGAACTTTGCAAAGCAATAAATTTGGGCTGCTAATAAGATAAAGTAATATGCTGGCATTTTTTCTGGCACTTTTGTCAAGTGCTGGTAGCTTACTGTCTTTACTTGAAAAGTTTAGACAATGCCTGGTTTATTCAATTCTAAATTTGTTGAAGCTTCCATTAGTTCTAATCATGACATTATTTAGCAAAGCTAGGTGTATGAATGTTTTATGCAATGCGGTGATTGAAATTAAACTGAAAAAAATCAGGTGACTCAACGGGATTCGAACCCTGAGGTCATGGGTTCGAATCCCGTTAGTCACCTGATTTTTTCAGGTCCTGAGACTATTGCTTAAATTGTCCAGCAAAGTGCGAAGATCATATCTTCATTTAAAGCTAGGTGTGTTACCTTTTTGCTTTAAGCTGTTGTTGTCACTACAGGCCTTGCTTTAAGAAAATTGAGCGCGAGTGATTGATCACTCCTGCAATATTTGTGGCGCACGCGACGCTTAAAGTTTTTTAAATATCCTCAAAGTAAACGTATAAATGACGCAGTTTTTACTCTGTAGTTAATTCACCTTGAACTACAGTATGTGCTTAACAATTTATTCATATAGCTTATATTTGCCATAAACCTCGCCATTTGTTAAAAAAATTAGTTTTTAAAAACGTTGCACGCGCCTACGTTGTGTTAACAGATATACTGACGATCGTTTCTCTTTTGTGAAAAAAACTATGGAAAAAATCGCGCCCTTTTTAGCTCAAGGTCAAGTGCTGGCTAAAGTCAGGCAAAGATCGTATTGTCACGTAAAGGCCACGTGATTTTTCTATTATTGAAAAGAGAATTCCTTGCATAAGTGCACCTAAAGCTATTTTTTACTAATAGTTTTCATTAACACATTATTTTGTCATACAATTCAAATTTGTTTCAGTAATTTGATATTTGTCACGACAGTTTCGCTCTTTTGTGGAAGAAATCGTAAAATGGCGTGCGCTGTGGATCGCTTACTTCAGTCAACTTGGGTGCGTGCGTGGCGCGCGCCCCTTAACGCAAGGCCTGCACTGGCTATTGTGCGTTGCTGAATAGGTGAAGGCTTGTCTATGTCATTCATGTAGCCACACTTGAAGAACTGTACACGGTTATTGAGCTCCTCCGACGTAAATAATTTTTCATGATTAATGAAAAGCTTTGGCATCCCCTTGCACTCATACTGTAATACCCCTTTTAGTACATCATGCATGGCATCTACAGGAAGACCATCAATAAATGAAAATATCGGGAGTTGCACAAGATTAATTTAAGGTTCACCCCATAAGCCTTGGAAAACTCTGGACTTATCTCTATTTGACGGCAATGATGATTGTGACCTTCCTAAGTTCGTAATTCAAAAAAAGAAACTCAATTTGACATGCCCATTATATATTTAATATCATATTGAAAATTAAGTATATCACGATTCATATGCAGTTTTGGTTTATTTCTTTATTCCATACCAGTGAAGTAATAAGTTAATAAGTGCCCATACACTCTCTACGCTTTAAGTAAGAAGCCGGACCTTCTTTAAATCCACACAGGAGCTGTGAACCAAGATTATCCCCACAACAGTAAATTATGGTTCCTTGTAATTTGTGTATTCGCCACGAATTTTAAATCCATATTCCTCATCCTAGGATGAATATTGGAAAATGCAAATAAATACGAACATTTGCACAATAAATCATTATTGTCATGTAGTCATTTTCCTGAGAAAAAAATTGTGACGTAAGAGCCTAGATTTGACGTAGATGCCTCCAGTGATACATGGTAAGCTCGAGAAACCAGTGAGTTTTTTTGCTATAGTTGTAATATTACACGAATTTGAGCACCTGTCCCATAAATTTAGTAGTAGGCATGTACATGTGCCTACTACATATATAAAATTATGCCGTTTCACGCCACAGGCACATAGATAATTCCGTTGTTTTTGTAACAATGTATCAATGTTACCTTCTCAACTTCCATTACATCATTCATAAACGGTTCCAAAATGGCATCTATACCATATTTTTTAACAAGAGGAACGGTAACAAGTGCAACTAGTTAAATGGCATGAAGTTGCGATCTGTTCTCTTGATTAATATTGCCCAAAGTGTGATAAACTGCTCCTACAAGGGAGTTATTACATTAAAAGTTAGTTCCTCTATGCCAATAATTCTGGTGTTTGAGAAATAGTGGATGGGAAAGCTGCAACTTGTAATTTTAGTCATAGCCATATCATTAAGTGTAGTACATAATTAGAATTTCATGACGTCAAAAAGCAATTAATTACCCAATTTATGTTTTCCAGCCTTACTTCCCAATGCATTCGCTATCTCCAGTTCATCGTAATAAAGAATTATTTGAATTGCTCGAGGATTTCTAGAAAACAATGGATGGATGGCATTAGTATAGCTGACCATCGCAGAAATATCTAGTGTTAACATCGGTACTTTTATGGGGGTTTAATACCTGTAATGAACACTTTATTGTTCAAATGGGATTATGGGATAGTTTGTTCGACCTAAAGAAAGCAAAATTTCAACTAACAATTTTGTTGAATATCAAAATACCAACGATATAGAACGATGTATTTCGGCAACTAAAAATTAAAGTGTCTAGCTTCAGTCTTCAGCTCTTAATTGAATGATTACCATACAAACGGCAACTCCATTAACATTTTAACAAGTAACAGCAGCCACTGAACGGTTAATAGTTTTGACTTACTCAGTGAATTATCTGAGAAAGAACTGTTGACTGATTGAGCATTTGTTCCAAGGATTTTAGCAAAGGGACATACACGAATTCTTCGTTAACCAAAATTTCTTTATGACATGTTCCAACACGTCTCCTTTTTGATACATGACCAAGTAGTATACGTCTTGGTCCCTAATTTCGAATGTAATTACTTTAATATAAACTAAGATGATTGCATGCATTTCATGAATATTAGAACACGTGTTTTGTATACCTATACAGCTTGAATAAATGTATATATTGTCTAGTATAATGTAGTGAGCATGCTAAGATGTGAAGCTGTTAAGTATTAACTATTATTCTTACCCCTAAGGAAAAAAATTTTTCTGAAATACTGTTTGTTGATGCTTTGTTTCAATATTGGCAAAAGGGGGTGATAAAGGATGATCATGGTCGAATATGTAACTGAATCCTTCGATGTTTGTTAGTTCTATGCCATCTTTTGCCACTGTATTTGCCACGTCCTTTCTCAACGCTCTTTGGGCTCTTTAAACAATGCCAGTTGTACGAATCTTGAACCACACTATCAAGGGATGTTTGAGTGAGAAAGTTCTTTTTCTTTAGCTTCAGTAGGTAGAGAGCGTTTGCACGTTTCATTTTATTCATTTCATCTCCATTCTGAGTGTCAACTATTTCTTCATCTTCGTACACAACTCTTTTATCTCGATTCACTTCTTCGATGTCGTGAATTAATTGCGCTACTGGCTTCTTAATATTAATGTCTCTGTGAGTACGACGTAGATGAGTTTTGTAAGAAAAAACTCGTGCAAAAGTTGATTGACATCCAGGTATATCACATGTCATGTGTAAACCAGGATCATTTTGGTAAACCAAAACTAAAAGACTGACCATTTCTGATATAGTTGATGTAAAAAAGTCAGTACATATTTGGCATGTAACAACGCTCATTATCAGCACTTTATAAAACTAATCAAGTTTTAATATTTAAGTTAGACAGAATTGTAAAAAACCAACAAAACAAGCTAGCGCTCCGAAAACTTTCATTATTTTCTTAAAAACTCAATCATTCATTACAGTAGAAACACATTAATAGTAATGCCTCATTTGCACTATTAACCAGCTCCATTTTCTCATTTACTTTTTAGCTCATTCCTAGATATAACTATATCTCATTCCAGACAGGGTTTGAACTTTCACTTTTCAAAATCGAAAGGGTTATGTCTTGCAGTAGACCAGAGAGTTCGTTAGAGACTGGTGAACAACTTAATGTCCCATTTCTGCTTTGTAGTAGTTAATTTAAAAAAATGTTTAAGGGAAAAAAACCTAGATAATAGAAGAGTTTCAAGCTAAAGAGTATGCAAGAAACATAAAATCATATTCTAAAAAACAAGGTGTACAAATAGTGTAAACGCTGTATAATTGATATATATTAATTCAAGTTTTTTTATACATGACGAATACCTACGACTGTTCATAGCCCAGAATATGTTCTATCAAAAACACAGAGACAAATAGAATGTTTGTATAAAAATGTTCACATATGCAGCACGTTTCCTTACGGTCATATAATAATACGTTCTTCAGCAAAGACTATCGTTTGAAAGAATGTTATGTGCAGTTTGGTGTTTGAAATTAAATAAAGATATGATCTTCGCACTTTGCTGGACAATTTAAGCAATTGTCTCATGAACCTGAAAAATTCAGGTGACTCAACGGGATTGAGTCACGTTGAGTCACCTGATTGATCCCGTTGAGTCACCAGAATTTTTCAGGTTCATGAGACAATTGCTTAAATTGTCCAGCAAAGTGCGAAGATCATATCTTCATTTAAAGACTATCATTATTAGTTTGATTAGACCAAGGACACTTGTCGCAGTAAAAGATGAGGATGACACATATGTAAATCGACGTTTGTGCATCAAATATTAGCGAAACTTACAATTACTTCGAACGGATTTAAGAACGGTTAGAAAGAGCTTTTGGGGCATCTGAAACCGTCTTTCGCAAAGGGGAAAAAATTGACGATTATCGTTGTCTTTTCCTGAAAGTTAGTTTCCTTTACACAACCAAAAATCTTTTGATTACATTATCCTTGTTTCTTTTCCTTTACACAACCACAAACCTTTTGATTACATTATCCTTGTTTCTTTTCTATTATTCCGTCCAATTTTATTCAAAAGACAAGTTTTTACCACGACGGCTCATAGCTCACTAGTGCAAATATTTTGTGTGAATAATATCATTAAATGCTGTGTTATTCGCGTCATTATAATTTTGTTCCACATCAATTGTTCAACATTCATTGTTCGTACTTGAATAAATTACAGCAAATCCCTCGAATTCAATTTTGAAAACAATAGGTAGAGAAGAGCTACATGTTCTTTCTCCGTTGCAACGTAAATTTATTGTCATTTGTAAAACACGTTTGTGTTTGAATGCCTGATTCACCCGAGCAAAATTACAGCGTCAACGACATGACTTTTCTACCTTTACTCAGCAGGTTTACAAAGACAAAAAGATCGGAATTTCATTTAAATCTTTTGTAGGTTTTCGGTTAAAAGCACCAAACTTGGCCCATTGGTGAATTTTGACATGCTGAATAAACTAGTTATGTACCTCAGCGTAATTGTGCCCGTAAACAGCATAAAACGCTTTTTAAATTATGACGTCATATTATGTTACTAAATAATTTTAAAAATCGTTTTTTTTAAGGTTTGAAAGCATTAAATTTTGCACAGTTGTGATTTCAACATGCTAAACAAAACTATCGTTGTGATTGTAATTCACTGTTTTGAAACAGTGAAAATCGCTACCTTTACTATGTGCATTACATGACGTCATAATGGTAAAAAAGTAATAGTGAGTAATACTAAAACAAAAATATTATAAACTAATTAAATCTTGTTCCCATTGCCTTAATCTCGATAGAGTCCAACACATAAACATAATGCCGTGCATAGCATGTTGGCTCGTATACACTTACACCCTCCTGTGCAGCCTTTTCATTTTTGCAGGCCTATTTTAAAAGCTCATAAAAACATTTGGAACCTTTAGAGAGAGTCGTCCAAATAGGTTCCCAATTGCAAGATAAATCTTGTTTCCAGCCTAATATATCTGCACATTATAAAGGTTGTGAATGTTCCTTTGACGTAGACCAAACATAGCAGCCTTGGTAAACAGTTCTCTTAAAATGATGTAACAGAGGGTCTTTTGTGGATGGAATACTTTTGAAAGATCTACCTTTCGGGGTAAATACATCTTTGTGGGCTTCGTTAATGGTCATCCACGAGCTTGCGCGATGTACATTAATATAACAAAATGCTCAGTTTGCGGAAATAAAATTTCGACAGCGTGAAGAAAAGGGCGTTTGCATATTAACTTGAAGAAAGTAGAAAAATATAAATTTGACCAAGTCTCCCAGGTAGTTTTTTCCTTTTCATGCAAATGTTCATGCTTGGTCGCATCCAGTAAGTGCGTGAAAGAATAACATTCCTTTCAAACAATCAGGACCATGCATCGTAAAAATTTCATTGATTGGAAGATAACGCAGATTTTTCCAGCGCCAAACACCATCCAAAACTCGTTAAATTGGAGTTCTGGAAAGAATGCCTCACAAATGACCACAACATCAGTGTCTACTGTTCTGATTAAGATGACGAGATAATGCATAGCTACATCAGCTGCATGGAGGATAAGCCTGGTGTCCTCCTATTCATGACTACATGGTGATAAAGTTGAATAATCACAAGCACTAGCACATTCTAGTGTCAGGTTGCACTCGCCGTTGAATGCCTTTCCCTTTTTTTTCTCTGGTTGGCGCTTTTAAGCTGTGCTGATTGTAGCGACCCTAAATTACGTCTACTCTTCGGGCATTTCTAAGCTGATATTTTACATAAGGAACGAAAACAATGCTGCAGTATTCTTGGAAAATGCTAGAAGCACCAAGTGAAAGCATGTTGACAATTGCAGCGCCATCAATCATGACAGCCACTGTATGTGGAGATTCAGTTTACCAGTTTGGTTCTATCGAACTTTCTTGACATGTCAGCAAGTCTGATTTTTTCGGTGTCTTTAGTTTCCCAAAGTGGGAGAGAGATAGAGGATATCCTTGATTTTTATGAGCAAAACTTCATTCAGGTCACCATCACAAACTTGACAAGAGACGCACAATCTTGAAAAAAAAAGCAGTCTTGTATCAGAGACATAATCAACTTTTTTATTCTGATTTATTTTTGCATCTTGGACAGGTAAAGTGGCGAAGTTTTGTTTTCCTTTATAGGCTCAGTTAGAGGGGTAGTATGTTTCTTGAATCGTTCTTCAACAATTGCATTATATTATGTCTTTTGTATCTAATACAAACAGCTCTTCACTTGTTTGCTCGAAAGGATTCTGCAATGATATTTGTGTAGCTTTTGTTTCTTATTTATGAAGAGACAATGATTGGCTGCATCCTATAAGCTCCTGCGATGCTTCAAAATCAAAGATAACTCTAGAAACTTCCGTCTCCGATCCAACCATCTCAGTAGCTTTATCTCGTCTCCCGTTAGTCCGCCTCCGCTTTCTTTCACAACCCTGTTGTTTTGTTCATGGGCCTGGTCAATTGGAAATACTGAGAAGCGGCGTTGGCTCTTATTCATCTCATAGTTACCCTTGTTGATTCTGCCGAGACTAATGGAAGTAAGCACTTAGTGTTTGTTAGATAACAAATATGAACGTTGAACCATCTAGCATAATTTATGTGGTCAAGTGCAAAAATAAACACGGAACTAAAGACTAACAAGCTTCCTTGTAAAGCTGGAAGTAGTTCTCAAGAGATGATCTTACAAATACAAAGATAGCAAGTTCGTAGTCCAGTGTTAATGGCTAATATTAAAACTGTGGAGCTTCATTCGTCTGTTTTATTTAGCATATGAAAACTTACCCGCGTGCTAAGATTGGTAGTAACTCAAAACATGCAATTTTGATGATTAACTAGTTACGCAACATTTTGTAAACATCGGTTTTTACTTTTTACACGTACTATCTTACTTATAACTACAGGCTGTTTTGCAAAATGCACAATTGTACCTGGTTTAATGCATTTAAACCTGAAAACGACAGTTTTGGAAATTTTTAGTAACGTCACTGTACGTCATAATTTAGGAAGCGCGTTTATATGCTTACAGGCGCAATCACACTGTGGTTTATAGCCAGTTTTATTTAGCATGTCAAAATATACAAATGAGCCAAATTTGTAGCTTTTAATCCAAAGCCCTCAATTCTTCCAAAAAAGGGCAAAAAACCTCCGGACTACCATGGGTGCATTTATTTTTATCTACCAATTGGTGATTGTGCTAACTCGTTGAGTTACGCGCCCAAAGATTTCTTTTAGTTTTTGGAGTAATTCATAACTTTGAAATGAAAGAAAACAAGTCGATCTTGTCGCAGAGAAGAAATTGAGCCTTCGCAGGCAAGATTCTCGTACTGTCAAATGCACCACTCGGCCAGAATAGAGACATGTAAGTCACATGAGAAAGCATAGAATTATTGGTACAAATTACCATTTATTGCCTTCTTTTTTAAATATAAGGATCGCAACATAGCTACATAGAATGTCTGAGCAATGTTTCGTCACCATCAGTGAAAAGATGAATGCAGGGACTTACTTAATCCTCACTATAGAACTATGGCATGTTTGTACAGTTTACATTATGACTTGGTGGAAGACGACCAATAAAGCATGCACAATGTTTGACATTGCTATGTGGTGAATGAAGCAATGTCGCGCATGCTTATTGTCAATTTAATGGTGTTGCATGGAAGGTGTTTTATCTTGTTTGCTTGGTTTAGCCACAGTATAGAAAGCATACAATAGGGCCACTACATTGAATTTTCTTGTGCCACTGATATCTTATTACGCATGTGATTGCCATATTGGCAGCAAGTAAATTATATTTTGTGACCAATAGGATTGACCATATGGCAAACGGCAGTAAACTAATTTCATATACAGCAGCCAGTTGCACAGCGACGTGGCCTTATTGTATATTCCTATACTACGGTTTAGCTAACATATTTTTTTAACTGTCATAAATAATTATTTTATGAGTTGACGACTTCTTCAAATGTATCTAACCAAGGGGTAGGCTCTAAAGGTAGAACAGCGAACTACTACCCCGAAGATGCGAGTTCAAATCTCGTCTAAGTCACATGTTTTTCATGTCAGGATTAATATTTCTTCTTTGTAGTAATTAATTCGAAACAATATGTTTAAAGGCAAAAAAGCAAGATTATAGAAGAGTTTCAAGCTAACGAGAACGTAAAAGTAAGGTGTACAAAGAGTGTAAGCGCGTTGCATAAACGACGTGCATATAGCTATTAATTTAAGTTTTGTCATTCACAAGGAATACTTACGACAGTTTATAGCCCAGGATAAGTTCAGAAAAACACACAGACAATTACTATGTCTGTATATAAATGTTCACATATGGAGCAAGTTTCCTTACGTTCATGCAATAACGAATTCTTCATAAGATTACCTCAATTATATATTCTGTTTATTTTTAACTAAAAAAATATTGCGTTTTTATGACTATTAGACGGAATTTGTTCATAAATCTGTTGACTGGAGAGGAATTTTGAAAGAAAACATTCAATGTGATCATGTTTAGTGTTGAAATTTCTTTTGATAATTACAAAATATTTATAACATCATTTAAGTCCAACATTGTTTGTTACATTCTTTACTCTTTGCAGTAAATAATGCAAAAAGAACAAAAGAAATAAATGAACAATACATGATTACTTATCAAATTATACTTTTACTCTGCAAATGAATTAACATGGCTATGTAGAGAGATTTGAAAATAGTTTTTAAATCAAGAAACACTTTATAAAAGGAAAGTCACAAGAAAGATATATTGTTCACTATGAACAATTTTTTACTTATTTTGCTGATAAAACATATAAATGTTTAAATTACAAATTTTGAAGCAAGAAGTTATATACATTTTTACTATTTTTATCATGTATCATGCAAAGAGAAAAATCGTTTGTAGGAAATATAACTAAAAATGAAAATCACTCGTTGGAAGAAATATTCTCACATTATAATATGTTACTAAGATATTTATCACCTTGAACATCTATACTGTTACTATCAATGCTCAATTTAGTAAGCTTACAATTCTCACTAAGAGATTTCGCACCTTCATCACATGTATTGTTATAATCAAGTGACAATTCAGTAAGTTTACAATTCTCACTTTTCAAAGCTTCACTAAGATAATTAGCACCTTCATCACCTATTTGGTTGCTATCAAGACTTAAATTAGTAAGTTTACAATTCTCACTTTTCAAAGCTTCACTAAGAGATTTCGCACCTTCACCTTCTATTTTTTTAAAACTAAGCTGCAATTCAGTAAGTTTACAATTCTCACATTTCAAAGCTTCACTAAGAGATTTCGCACCTTCACCTTCTATCTTGTTAGAACTAAGATCCAATGTAGTAAGTTTACAATTCTCACTTTTCAAAGCTTCACTAAGATATTTTGCACCTTCATCACCTATACTGACACCCCGAAGAGTTAATTCAGCAAGTTTACAACTCTCACTTTTAAAAAGCTTCAGGAAAAAATTTAGCACCTTCATCACCTATTCTGGCAGTTCTAAGTTCCAACTTAGTTAGTTTGCAATTCTCACTCTTTAAAGCTTCGATAGGATGCTTACAGAAAAGATTGCCAAAAGTACAGTAATAAAACTTTAAGTTAATCAAAATTTCCGCTCTCTCACTTGACAAATAGTTTTTTAAAGGAAGAGAGCTATGATTATCAAGAAACTTGCAATCGTCAAAAGAAAGATGTGTTATGTATTCACATTCAGAAAGAAATTCAAACAATGCGTTTGAATCAACAGGCGTAAAAGAAACGTACTTAATTTCCAATATTTGAAAGAAATCCTTTAACTTTATGCAAGCTGAGCTCACGACATCTTTGTCCTGCAACTGGTATAAGCACTTTACTCCAAGAAACCAAGGACTTTATCGCCGTCTTTGAAGAATAAATTTGAAATCCAGTCTTTAAACCTACAAAATCAAAATACATAACTTATTTGTAAGGGTACATTTAATGTTGCATGACAGGAATTTGATTGGCTAGTGCAATAATTCAGGTCTCATTTTAAATGTCGACGCATGTTACATCTGTTGAATGCATTAAAGTCAATAGAAATGATAAGATAAAATTCTAAATTTTCTTTTGTTTTAAATGCGTTTGGCTTTTGTAAAATTCAACGTTTGAAACGGGCCTACAATGGCGACGTAAAGCATTTGTAAGTTTGACCCGGAACTATTCTGGGTAATCAAACTAAGGTTTTAAGTAGCCAGCAAAGTTTCGAAAAAACAAATTTTGATCATTATGGGACATATCATACATGCCTCTTCTTTTAAAATTAAATTTTCAGTCTCTTTGTTTAAAATCATTGACACCAATTGCATCAATAAAACTAATCTTGTCTTAAATGTTAAAATTTACCATTATAGCTATAAAGCTCCCTTATCATATTTATAGTTAATGACTTAGTAATTGTAATTAGATACTGTTCCCATGGCGATTTGTTTATATTCGTCTAACTTGGGTACTCTTTGGTTAACAGACGACAGTCTGTAATAAAAATGTTGACAATAATTGTAGCATATGTTTAGTTCTCCTCAATCTGTGTTGATGGTTGTTTCTATGCGATGAATTGCTGTATGCAGTATGTAAAATTTTTTTTTGTAAAAATTTGTTTTGAAAATGCACTTTGTAAATACGATAGCAAGACTTCCGACTGTCCAACAAACACCAAATTATAAGGTGCACTTTTTTGTTCTTACGTTTTATAATTAAATTTTATTCCATTTTTTATTGTAAAAATAAAGAGCAATGATCAACAAAATTTCTCAATTTTTTTGAGTAATTTTGCAGGAATAATGCAAAAAAACATTAGTTCTGCTGCCTCATTTGTCTGGTTTCATACGGAGTTATGTAACATTAGCTAGATGAAGAAGCGCTAATTCCTTAAGATCATTTCAGCAAGAACCATTGCACGGTAAGTTTTCAAAAGCAAACCATAGAACTCAAATTACATTATCCGGAAGGAAAAATTGATGTCATATGAAAGAATGTTTTATCCCTGAATTTTTCAGGCTCATGAGACAATTGCTTAAATTGTCCAGCAAAGTGCGAAGAACATATCTTCATTTAATGAAAAAATTGACGATGGATTAAGAGGAAAATCAATTGAAAAGCAACTTGCCACAGCAGAGGAAGAAGAATAGTTATTAGTTGACATTGATGGAAGTCAAGTTGAAAATAGCAAAGTTGAATACAAAGAAAACCGTTTTTCGGCCATGATTGCAAAAACGATAAAAAACAAAATGAGTTCTCCCTTACACGTCTTACACGCTGCCCAAGAGAAACCAGCGACAGAATAGTGTTGTATAACTAACAATCTAAAAAAATATAATACCCTTTATGAAGCAGAAAGGTAACCTTTAACTTAGAAATGTTAATGTAGTTCAAAATCAATGGCGACACGCCAAATTCCTGTTCAAACATCTTAGCCGCTCAGGATGATTGACTTAGCAAAGTTGGTCAATATTACCATTTGCTTATTACCAACTGCTAAGTGTCTCCAATTTTTTTCGTATGTCTACATTTCAAACGTCACGTTTGTCAGACAGAACGTCCGGTTTCAAATGGTAAACGTTACGTTTGTTTAAATCGCGGATTTCTAAAATGGTAACAGTTTTTCTTTATATTATATAGTTAATTATCAAACTTTGCAAATTGCTTAAGGTATACGAATGTAATTCTCAGTTGCTACAGCATTTTATCAATGTAAAATCGTATAAATATGTCAATGACATGACGAAAACCTGTTCAAATTGTTACTTGAAATTCCTGAGCAAACGTTATGTTTCTAATTTGAAAGCGGTGTTTCGCCTGACAAACGTATCGTTTGAAACGCAAACAAACGCGAAAAATTTAGGACACTTACCAGTTGAATGCCAATGGTAATATAATGGTGAAAAAACCAAACAAACGATGATCTAAGGCAGAAACTGGCAGACATTTGTCAACCAATGTTATTCGTTTAACTTGGAAGAAACCAAATGATTACATAAGATCGACACAAAGAAAAGCCCGCTGTGCCAAAGAATAAATCTCTGAAATTTGGTAACTACTGAATCATACGATTTGCGGCATTTATCCTAAAGTTGGGAATTTTTTAGATGAAGCTTGTCAAAGTTGGGGTTACAATTACTTAATCAGCCATAGCGTAGCTGATATTGTCACATTGCAATCTGAGCATTCGATTTGAGATACTGCAAAGCTAAACAAAGACAATGAAAGATGTCGACCTATAACAACAGTGCTTTAACACCACTTGGCGATATGTGCAAGGAGCTGTTGACTCGCAATCTTGAGCTTTTCAAGCCAAATTTAAATAAGGAATGTCGTTACTTGTGTTCGCTTCAAATACCCGCGTAACGGAGTTCTTGTTTTGCAAAGATTTACATGTTCACATGCCTAGTATCAAGTAATAAAATAAGCCATACAACTACGACCATCTCAAAGGCTAATACTTACACCAATGTACATCGTCTCTATAAATGCAAAGGACATCACTCACAATGAAATTTATTTCCACTCAACAAGCACAACAAAGACAGCAGCAGGCAGCCTTTTTTATAACAAAGTTGGCAACAATTATTGCCCTTCCAGATCAGCCTAAAACCAGCCTATGTGACTGCATAAGACGGCAAACTTTAAAACATTTCTCCAGTAAACGCTTCAGTCTTCAATTCATTAGTATTATACTACTAAATCTTTAGAGCAGGTATAGTCTCTATCTTTAGAGCAGGTAGACTTTGTTTTATGATAAATGTGAGATTATAGCTTCAAATGCTGAAGTTTTAGAAATGGTCTCATGTAAGCAACTTGATTCTCACAACCATTCTATCAGCTATATGTTCTATAAGGAAAATCAGGTTTGGATTCCGGGTGTAATGCTGACAAGAAACTTCTCTTTGAGAAAGCCTTAAAAAGTCCTCAGCAAAGTTGGTGCAGTAGTTCCGTGAAAGAACGAAAAAAGCGTATACATCTTGCCAAATTTCATGCGTTCAAAAAAATGGGCATGGGGTCCTTAAAATGATTATGAAATTTAAAGGTTTAAACTAATTTATAAAATATCATCATTACTAAATGGAATTCTTTGCTGCTACCATAACATGATAAAATTCAGATGTTTTAGAGATGGAATTGATTTAAAGAAATGCATATTATTTTTTCATACTTGCACCAAAACATTGAAAATATTTAAAGTTTTCCACTGGTGAAAAATTATGTGAACTTTCCTCTACCCCAATAGTTTGTCATAAAACAAAAAGAAAATTTAAAAAATGATTAAGCCATAAACTTCTATTCGCAACAGCAGGGCTATATCTATGTTAGTCATTTTAATGATTATCTACAAGGCAACTATTAATGATTATGAACTTTCAAACAATGCTTTAGATACAAGCATGTAAGCTACTGAAAACTGTAGTGTTTAACAAACACGCTCAGACTTCATTTACCAAGCAAAGTTCTCGCAGTTCTTGGTTTTAAGATTGTATCTGTCCAAATGATTCCAACCAAGGAAAAGATAAGCAATGTAGAGACATCGTGCTGTATTTTTTACACAGTTTACCTCTCAATATCCCTCAGGTTACATCTGTGTAAGGATTATGAATCGCTATTTTTTCCTTATGTTTAGTTTGAGCCTTTTATTTTAGACATTTTTTGCGCATAAAACTTCAGCATTGGAAAATTATTAACAAAAGTTTTATAGATGTATGAATTTGGAAAATAGCATGTGAGAATTTGCAATGTTTGATCATGTTTGCTGACCCGTTTATTCAAACGGTCAGTGGCGTAACTGTGGTATGTCCGAGTGTCAAGTGACGGGATGGCTTGATATTATGACCCAAACAAGAATTACAATATAAATTAAGTTAATAAATAAAAACATATATGAGAAATTAATAGCAATACTATTATGTTACATCTCAGCAATTTTAGCATATTGTTATTGAAATATGAATATTTTGTTGAGAAGTTTTTATGGGTGTACTTTCAACAAAATAACATGCACTAGGTGTACATTCGTGCGCAAAAAATGTCACGTATTTTGTGTATCTTCCCAGTTGATTTAATTTGCATCCAATTTTATGAAATTTCATACATGTTATAAAGGATCCGTGAAATGTTAGTTGCTTTTTAAAATATCATTCATGCTTTGACAAGCTATTAAAAATGCAGTTTCTGCTTCTCTACCCTTTTTTTCAATTTTCTGCGTTTCTTCGGTTTTAGATAGTGCTGTGAATGCTAAAGTACCTATTCTAGCATAAGTATATAAGATTTTCTGCAAATTTAGAGTCTACCACACATTTAAAACTTAGTGATGTAACAAAAAGAGCAATCGGATTCTCTAATAAAAAGTATACAGTAAATTTACCTGAAATTGCTTTATGTGAACTCAGGAACTAATTAGAGGAAATACTAAACTAATACGTACAATTATTCAACCTATTTTCTATAGAAATTCTGAGGGTCACTAATGGCTGATTGACAGAGAGCCCTCCGTGGTTGTGTTACGCCATTAAACTCACTCTCCCCACCAAACAATAGAATACTTTATTGACAGATGCATAGACTCGATGATGTTGTTGAAATCATTGCTGATCAAAAATAGGCGGCACGGGGGAGGGAGCCAATGGACTTTTCCATAATCTACTCTCTTTACCAATAAATTAAAAATGCTGACCGTCTTTTTTGCGCTTAGAGGACTTAAATCAGAATTGTCAAGAAAATGTGAGTGTGTATGTTAGAAAAAATATTATGACTCAAATAAGACATTCAAAATATTTCATAAACTTTGGAATTGGTGTATACAGCATAAGTTTGTAAGCAGATCATACACAGCGGGCAATGAGAATGCAGCGGCAAATAAACAGTCTAGAAAGCCTTTGAACTGAATGGGCTATAGGTAAAATCTAATATGAGCAAATCTATATGTAGAGAAACAATTATTTATCTATTCACTTCTCAATTTAATTATAATTTGCAAAACATTTTAATTCTTATCTAATGTATCCTGAGGCTTTTAACTCGTTTAAAATTGGTTGGAAACCATATTTCTTTTATGATTTCCCTTAACTTAACATTATACCTATAGTTTTACAAAAAATCTCGAGGAGAAGACCACAAGACTGATAGTAGTTTGGAGATGGCCTGCAAAACTTTGATGGCCATTTGTCTTATGTAATGCCTATTGGATATCAAGCAGCGTTAATTAGTTCTTCCCAAAAAGAAAAACACTGTTTTCATGCCAAGAAAACCACACTTCATTCTCTTCACCAGAAATTAACCATACCGATGTGTCATATTTTCGGGGATCCTTTGAGAGACTTTCAGAAGAAGTTCTATCCATTATCTTGTCCTCCTGGAGAATAAGCAAACAGAAGCAGTACGCACCGTGTCTCAAAAAGTAGCTCTGGTACTTTAGTAAGAAGAAGTTGAATTTGATTTTGGAAGCTGCTGAGAATGAGTAACTTTTTTTGGCTTTACTCTTACACCAAGTAGGACACTGAAAATATAGTGCTTAAAACAACTCGTAGTGCATTATCATTTGTCATTACACTGCTAAACAATCAAACATTTTGTAGTAAGTTCAGAACTTTGCGCTTCACAGGACAGGAAACTTTGTCCGGTCACTCTCATCAAAGAGTAGTTCAAAAAACAGTACACTTACGAGGCTCTCAAAATAGAATTTTTGTTAGTTACTAGAAACCCATGATAACGTTTCTACATATACTGCCAGCCGGTAATAAATCATAGATGCATCTATATTTGCTGCTCACAGCACAGCAGCCCCAACATTTAGTCCGGTCATTATAAAGATGAACCCCCCCCCCCAACCCACACACACACACACAAATTTCAACAGAAGGTTTTCAATGTTATTTACCTCAGAAGATCATCTGAAGCAACAAATTAAAAGTCCTATTAAATCCTATTTTTGGAAAAGCTCCAAAATTGTATTTTTTTGTACGCTGAAAATTCAAGGAGCATTCGCATCAGAAATTTCTTTTTATGGCTAATCTTGCTCCATTTCACAAATAATTTGAACATTCTAATTGATAAAAAGGTTTTAGGTTCAAAAAAATTGAGTAGGATACGCGTTATATACCTGTATACATTGATTGAACTTTTGATTTTCGAAATCTATATATATATATTTTTATATTAAATTGTTATTTAATGAATTCAAATACTATTGTAAATATATAAAATACAAACTTAATAAACAGCATTTCAAAGTTCAAAGCTCATCGTCGTTGTCGATTTTCTGGTCAGAGGCATCATCAGACAAATTGGCGCAGCTTGAGCTTTTACAATGTCCACAAACAACTGAAAATAGTAATCCATGCTTTCGGACCGTGTATTTGAGTTTGTCACATCCACTTTTGCATTTACAGCCTATAATCTGTAAAAAGCTGTCTGTAGCTGCTGGACGATTAGTCATTTGTGGAGTCAGTGTAGTTGTTTCGTAACTTTCAGCCCCATTTTTCAGCATCAATTTTGTTTTCTTACCAAAGCTGGACTTGAAAAAACACGCGGTAGCTGTGATATTTTGTAGCTGCAGACGTCAGAGGAAGGTATTTTTGGCTTGATTTTTTTTTCTTATGAGCTAGCTTTTTTCGCAACGTATGTATCGCAGATGGTCTATACTCTGTTCTACTTTTCCATTGTACAGTATGACAAGTACATGAAAATTTCAAAGCAATCAAATTAAACGTAGAAGATAAGAATATATAAGAGGCCTGTGTCATCTCAAACAAGTATTTTAGATTTTGATTTAGCAGACTCAATTGTTGTTTTCACAATCAGTAAATCAGCGTTTTCTTAGATAGCAACTTCACGAAATATCTGTTTGTTCTTTTGGCTTGATAGGAAGAGATTTTTTTGAGACTAATCTTAATTTCTTCAGTTAAAGATACCATTGGAGCTGTCTTTCCTAATGACCTTCTCTTCTGCGTCATCTGCTTGGTAAATGTGCTGTCTATACCCGTCAATTACAATATTGGCTTTTCCATATTTTTGCTACGTAATGACAATATAAAAGACATACTTCTCTATAGGTTGCACACCCTGGAGATGGCCAAGGTAGTCTGTGCAAACGTGCTCCCCTTTCTAAAGTTACTAACAATCTGGCTAGTTAGGTTGCAATAGCATCAAAGAAGAATCATAATGGGGCGAAAGACACGTACACAGTGCATAGTGAAAGAGTGATAGGAGATATAATTGCACCTGCATATCACCTACCTTTACAGCAGATTTTGTTGGCAACGTTACAGCATGGTTTTTTTTTTGAACTGGTACTCGAAAGGGGAAATATCCTTCATTAAAGAAAGAATGTTTTCTTCCAAAGTCTTTGCATTTGTCTATTAAATTCTTAGATCTAGGTCTTGAGAAAATGGTTTGTGCTCTTGGAAGCAGTAAAGATTTTCAGAGTATGCTTTTTCTCTCTCTCTTTTCTTGCATGAGAAACATCATTATCCTGTTCACCAGAGCTATAGTTTACACCTGTGTACTCTTGCATTAACCGACTGACTTCAGCATTAGCAGGCATCGCCAGAAGCCCTGTAAGCCGTTGATGCGCGGTCATATCCCCCCCCCCTCGTTAAAACACTGCTCCTCTTTAAATTACGTATCAGCACTTGTTCGATGATAAGGTATGTCGGGAGACATACCCAGTATCTATTACTTCGTCTGACAACATGGAGCCCTGAATTAAAGCTTTCGTACACTTCAGGTTTATCTTGCCCTAGATAATTCATTGATTGAAGATATAAACTTGCACATTTAACGTACAGATTGTGTCAAGCTGCAGAAGAAAGGGAAGCATGTTGCTGATAACGTGTAATTGCAGATGCCACTTGCCTAATCACTCTGCTGTGATGAAATCTCTAAGAATATCAACCATTTTGACATATTGTAGCCATAAGGCTGAGGTACGTCTGCCCTCTTTGACTATATTGTTTTAGTTCTGATTACGTGTTGTGCAAGCTATCCACAGTCCACTAAATTCCACTTATTCCCATGAAATCTTTTTGTCCAGTGGTAGCTCAAAAAGAGAACGTGCTTCTGATTATTTAATGTTTCATACCAACCATTTTAAGTTAAATTGCAATTCGTAAGTATGTTTTGATGATTTGATAATGTAAATTTTTGAACATTCAATCATAGCCTTCTTACTGCGTTTCAGGTTTTATTTTTGCAAGACAATTTTATGATTTCTACCACATTTTAGAAAGCCAATGTAACGGACAAGAAAGTCCAATGAGCTGCTTTGCAGAGAAATTATTGTTCTTGATCGAAGCAAAAAGCAGCTCGATGAGGTGCAAAATTTTGGTTAGTTGCAAGAAAACCTCAACAAATTTTAGGATATTAAATTCAAAGTATCCTAAGTATTTGTAAAAGACCGTTACAATCTACTTGCGAAACAACTTCAAATCCAATTACGAAAGGAAGTATCTTTACCTGGGATAGTACCCGATATGAATGAAGTCGTAATGGCATTGATGGTATTAACTGAGATTGAACATACTTCGGACAAAAAAGTACAAGGAATAACCAAAAAAAAGGAGAGGGAGAAAAAGATCGAGCTGATGCAGAGACTAAGCATTTGAAGGTAATGGAAGCACTCGGACAATCAAGCAAAAGAATGTGTGGTGAGAAAAGGACGAGCAAACCTGTCAAAAGAAGGTCTAATGTCAGTTATGCTGTGAACTATTTACAAGATAAAAATGAAGCTATGAATGAATAGCGTAAGGAAGAGTTCGAATTAAAGCGGGTAAAACTTTAGGCTTAAAGTAGAAAACACGATAAGCTCAAGAAATAATGCTTCCACAATAACAAATGCAGGAGCAACAACATAAGCAGCATTAATCCTTGCACTATTGTCCCAATTTAACAAAAGAAAGCAAGAGCCAAAACGTTAAATCATGTACTCTCTTGTTGTTTTTTTTGCTATGTTTATGAACTGTTGATAATGGTTTTAGTTGACCAAGAATTTCATCAAAAATTTGATAAAATATACTCAACATTACATTATATGTACCACAGGGGCGAATCTAGAGTATGTCAAATCCGTCGCGCGACTGATGTTGGAAATTCAAAAATTACCTATTCATATTAATTAAAAATTCATTAATTATTCTTACTTTCTTATCGCATTTACTTCGTGATAAAAATCCAGCTTTTTTTATTATTGAAAACTAATGACTAATCGAATGAGTATCTCGTTGGTAACCAGATCAATTGAATTTTAATCGCCCACTGAACTAACATAGTCAAGCTCACTGTCTGAATTGAATGTTTGATCGTTTCATAGTAATTTTCTAAAGCATCATAGAAACTAAACTACAATCAGATGGAATTTATGAAAATCTTTTACAAATACATATATTGACATGAATGCTGCTTTCCAAACTAGGAATTTTTTCAAGAGGGCGAAAAATTTATGGATGAATTGTAAATGCTTGGCAAAGACGATCTCGCAAGCGACATTTCAGTCATTGATGTTCAAAAGCAAGACAACATTGTTTTGAGTTTTATCAGCAAAAATTTACATCCAAAATCGTAAGTAAAGGACAACTGAAGTGTATGCATGAATGTAATATATCAAAGTCAATTTATGCGAGTGTGTGATGCGATTTATGTTAATATGGCGTATGGTAAGCAGATTGATGCTTCTAAAATTGTTTTTGCCGTAGGAGTTTTAGCTATGATTTCTTTAGTGCTTGGGAATCGTGGCCGTTATATGGCAGCGAAATCCAACATTCCTGCAAATATATTTCAATGGACAAAAATTCTGTAGCCATAAGGCGCCACACTATTATTTACTTTATCATAAACAAATGTTTGGGGCTTTTCAGTTTATGATCATTGATCATTCAATCATTAGACAGTTATACTACATATTGTTTAATATTAAAGAAAACTAACATTGATTAAATGAGAAGCTGTTTACTATAACCTGTGATTTTGACTCTTCTCATCCATGAAGCTTTTTATTTTGACAATTTGACTGGAATGGTATTAAACCTTAGTATTTCACATACATGAAATGTTGTCCCATGTCACATATTGTCCCCTTTTCTAACTGAACACCTCATGTAGAGATGTCAAGGTGTGTTAATCTACGGCTCATAGCAGATTGTTTGCCATAAATTCCAAACGGCTATTGATGTATGAAAAGCATTTTCTATAAAGTAAAAATGTCTTTCTATGTATGCAGATAAACCTTGAAATTTGGCAAAACAGCAAAGTATTTTTCATGATCACAAGGTAATTTTTCTGATGATCATTATAATTTCTAAACTAAATTATTTCAGATTTACATTTAAACGAGCTTTGATCATATGAAAAGATATTTATCATAACCAGTAAGCATGACACATGAACCAATTTTAATATTTATGTAATTATCCGATTAAAGACATGTTGAATACATTCTGTTTGTATTTGATAATACAATGCTACTAGTGATTGCTATATAGCACACCTTGCAGAAGATAATAGTCTAGTAAAATGCCTAATAAACATTTATGTCATTAAGCTGTCCTTAACAGCAAATTTTCACTTTGATAATTTTTGCTTAATCTTTGGCAGAAAAAGATTAAGCGAAAATTTTGAGTTTTTTCTCAAAAGGTGAATTTTCTGGCACTGTTGTGGAGATGGGTAAAGGGTTACAATAAACTTGCATGGTTTGAAGTCAGAGCTTTTCTCTATCTATGAACTCTAACTTGTCGTACCAAATTTCTAATTTAACTCATTACATAGAGGTTTGAATGGGGGTCTCTTGGGGGGTCTTTGCCTGACAACTTGGTAGAAATTTTTAAAGACTACATCTGTTATTGAATAGCATTATTATAAAATAAATTTTACGTTCCTAGAAATGCTAATGAGCCATATATTTGGCAAAACATTCAAGTATTGTTCACTTCATTTTTTTTTAAAAACGTAAGCAAAATGTGTTGTTTTTACGCAAAAACGATGCAAACAAAATACATTTTCTATTGCTCTAAAACGCTGAAAATGGCATTTTTAAGGCTCTGAAATTCAAAATTTCTCAGGGGAGAATGCTTCAGACCCCCCCCAGCTGCGGAGCGCCTCCGACGTTTTATGACTGATGTTTGAAAAATCCTAGATCCGCCCCTGATGTACCACTAGCCAATGTAGAATATCAAAAGGTTTGAATACTCTGTCTATCGATTAAACAAACAAGTCACGAATTTTTGCGGAGGCTCAAGCAAAAACAGTTAAATTTCCATAAAATTTCCATTCACATGTGAGTTGCAGTGCACTACGTAGCAGTGCACAAAAATGTACAACTATCTACTACAGCTAAGCCCGATTTTCACATATTTTTTGATGTCCAAAAACCTAAAGTAGTTGATAATATCCCAATATCCCAAACAGCCATTCCCCTGACACAAAAACTCTACTCATATAAACACATAAAAGTCTCTCATGGGCTGTGGGAGTACAACATTTCTCAGAGTAGTCTAAAGATGAACATGCAGGGTATATGCTGGCTAGGTGTGAATCAGCGTTCCTCAAGATCTTGTAATAAACCGGATAATCGTAACATACATGCATCTTTTTCCTTCAACAAAAAATGTAAGTAAAAATATAAATTTCGCTACTAAGTAAAAGATGGAAAGATTTAATGTTGCGACTAATGAGCGGGACCATAAAAAGGCTCAAATACTTTATTTGTAAAACAACAAACTGAAATTTTAAAGGAAGTACATGTTTGCATGTACATAATAAACTGTTTGTCGATGTTCTCAAGATCAGCTGTGGGCTAGCAAAATTCAACGTTGCTTATGTTGATATATGAATAGATAATATGAAATCGTTCATACACTTTGAATGGAAATTTGTGATTTTTACAAAAATTTGCGTAGACTAATACAAATTCTTCTTCGGCAAATACATCAAAGAGATAAGAGTCTATCAAATACTGCTTTCGCTTTTTATATGTAGTCATGATGTTAGTCGTTCCAAAACAAAACAATACTCGTCTTGCTCTTCTTGGCAAATGTTTGAAAAACTCAAAGTTCACGCGAAAACGAAAACGATGTCAAACGACGACGTCATCAAAACTAGTTTCAGACCTCTTTTTTCAGACAACATTTTACCTGTTGTCCTTAAATCTTAAGATCGGTAATGCTAATGCAGTCAGCCATCATGCTGGCATAAACAATAAAATATTTCTTTCAGTAACCCATCAGAAAAACATTTTTCTCACGAGAAAATATTGTGTTACCTATCAGGAAACAGTTTAAAGACCGACAACTCCCGCAATCGACACATTAAGAGCATGTAGAATAAAGCAATATGAACGATATTTAAAAAGAATGGAGACAATACTGTCATCCCTTGAATATCAATCTCTTTTCTACTACTGTAAAAGAAAGGATGAATTTTTCTGCCATTTTCTTCAAAAGAAGACTTTGCTACAGTGCTCTAAATACTTCAAGAGTGTACCATCATCGCTGGTAACTTTAACAGACAGTATTAGTATTGGGATACACCGGTAGATTCATTAAAAGAGTGTTCAAATATCATTCGTCCTTAAGAGGGTACATCAGAATTTTGGGAAGTAGAGTGATACTATTGAAAAACTTTCCTGCAAAATAATACTTTGGCAATGAAAAGACTAACACTTCAACTGACCATGATGTTGACTAATATATGCCTAATTCTTAAAGCATTATCACATAAGTGCATACGTTTCTCGAGCATAAGAAGTAAATGTTTCTCTTCCAACACTTGTTAAAAACGTTTAGGCCTGAACATTTTAAATGAAAATATGATCCAGCTGCAGCGCTTAGTGAATTTAAACTCCTTTCTGTGTACACTGAACAACAAAATCTATTAGACGTAATTCAAAACAGTGATTAATGGATGTTGTAAGAACGGACACGATCTCGAGATGGCCTAAAGCAGTTCTAAAGCTGGCTGAAATGAATAAATTTTCTTGCTAGAGCATAAAAGAAGCATCCTCGCCAGATGCAAGTGAAGCACCTTTATCAAATGATGCAATTTTTGAAGCAACTGGGTGGACAAATGCTTCAACTTTTCAAATATACTAGAATAAGCCATTTTTATCAAAAGCTGAATTTAGCTTCCCATTATTAAATGCTTCAAAAGGCTAACCATAAACTTTCGCTTTAGTAATGTTACATGTAACACTTGTCAGTATATTTGGGATTATGTTATAACTCGTTTGAACATCTCAAATGACTCCGTAGTGATGTGTCCAATTACGAAATAGAATTTAAAAATTAAATCCGATTCACCAGTAAGTTGAAATTTTATGGTAATTTTTTTTTAGTTATTAAATGGATAACGATACAAAGGAGTCCTCGCTCTCCAGCAACACATTACAGAGAAAAACATCATTACTTTGGTGTAAAAATCTAATTGCACTATTTAGGAGAATGCTTATCACTTAGACCCTGTCCACACTAATGCGTTTTCAAAGCGATACGATTTTATTGAAATAAAAACGCATCGTTTTCATTGCATTCACAGCAGTGTTTTCTTAGCGTTTTCGGTTGCCCACACTAAAACACTTGAAAACGATGAATGTGTGGTATATTAAACTGCGCATGCTTATACATAAAACGCCCACGGCTATTGTGATATCAAGTGATATTTGCGCCATTTCAGGAAGTCATTGACGTCATCGTTTTTAAAAGACTCCATTTTGACCGTACACATTAAAACGAAACGCACGCGTTTTCAAATTGCTCCACTTTGGAGAGCGTTTTCGAATAGATGCGTTTTCATTTGGCAGTTTATCCGTTTTTTGAGCGTTTCAGTGTGGACGTAAGGCAAAAACGCATCAAAAAGTATGCGTTTTCAAAGGAAAACGTAGCTATTAGTGTGGTCAGGGTCTTGGAGCGTTGCAAGCTGACTCCTCTATTCGCATGGGTATAATTTTAACATGACTCCTCAATTTTCTTCTCCAATTCAAGTTTCTTCTTTATTTTTAAATTTTTATGAAGAAAGCTGATTGTGTACAAATACATCAGTAAGAAACTAGAATTTGCATTGATGAAATCAGTGGTAGTATTTCGTCTATGTCTCATCTAAAACAACTTCTTGTCTTAAATATGGCTAAACAGTCTTTTACTAGTGACTTTGCAGCATACGTGTTATCTGCATCTTTTGGTCTTGTATGATAAGATCTTTAATATGGTTTTAAGCTATTAACTTAAATAATTGAATACTTAATCAAATTAACTATTCTATGTTTACAAATAAGACATGTCTTCATGTCTTATCTTGAAAAAAAGAACAATTTTACAAACCTTTCTATTTCGTCTTTGGCCGCTGAGATTTACCAAAATTGACTGATTTTTCGAAAATTTCTCAGTTTCCCACTCCCAAATACACAAAATGTATGTGTGTATTTGGGATTCGGCATGCAATTTTTTGATGAAAATCAATGTAAAAACCTTAACTTTATAATTACTCTTTTAAGTTATAGTTTACATCCGTTTCGCTTGTTGCTTCTGTTCGTTTTGAGACAATTCCGAAAATAGTCCTACACTATTGATACGTAATCCACTAGATTTCTTTTTTAGGGGATTTTTTCAGTTAATGTTTGACCAAAAGGTTTATTTTATGGGCTTGATATTTTAGTATCTTAGTGTGCATTATGCTGAAGTCTTTTATTTGCTGTTTAAATAACTTCCCAGTGCATCCAAATACTCGAATGAAGGTAGAGAAAAAGGTGATCAGTGATCTACAGTAATCTACATCCACAAACATGTAAAAACTATGTTATGAAGTATACAACTAACGATCACGAAATTATTTCCTCCAAACTCAACGCCACGTTTTAGTTTAAACTTATTGAGGAGGCGTTACTTTAATATTTGCTTATCTGGCTGACAAAGTTAATGTTAAGATTATGGTGATGATGAATTAATTTGGAAAAAAATACATATAGTCACATACTATATGAAGCTATAATAAAACATTTTCAATGATCATAAATTTAATACCTCTTTAGAATAAAGCTGATATCTTTTCCCGTCTTTTTCTTTATATTTCCAACCAAACCAGCAGCAAATTCGATTACCAAATGCCATTTAGGATCTTTAGCCTGATCATCCAAAAACTTTCCAATGTTTTGCCAATCGTCAACAATATACAACGCTGCAAGAAACTCTTGAAGAGTCAAATGAAGAAAACAGTAAAGATTTTTTTTGTCACAAATCTTATTGAAAATGCCAGAGTTTTCCAGATTTTCAAAGTTACTGTTAGTGTCTCTTTCAAAAATTAGGTGTCCGTTATTAAGCCCTTCCATGGCAACATGTTTTATTTCTTGTAGATCATTATCAAGCTTGGATGGTAAAGGAATTGTTAAGTAATCCTTTGGTGTAGTCTTGCCCCTAAGAAGTGGATGGCTTTGCCATAGTAAAACTTTAATTGCTCTATTGTACAATTCAGTCATAGTCTTTGGACTACAGTTTTCATCATTTGCAAAACATTCCTTTAAGGTCATACAAACAATTTTAGTGTTAATAGGGATATAACAAAAGCTGCGAAGTTCAAGAGAATTTTCAATCTTATTTAGAATACGGTCAGCGATATTCCTATCTTCATGACAAAACTTTTCTTCGAATACTTTTATCTCATCCTCAAAAAAGCCCAAGATTTCAAATGTTCTCGTGAATTTCATATCTATAAATTTACGTTCAGCTGTGGGTCGTGATGTAATAAGAACAGTAACATAAGGCAATAGTTGACCTTCAACAAGCTTACTTAAGTGTCTAATGACGGCCCATTTTCATTAGGGGACCCTGAGTTGTCAGTTTGAAGAACTCCATTATCTAAAGGCAATTCATCAAGACCGTCGACGACAAGAACAGTTCTTTCAGGATTTAACATTATAAATTCGTAAATACCTGAAAACTGTTCAAATGAAAGTCCAACGCAATTTCTTATCATTTCTTCAAAAGTAATGTCTTTCTTTTCAATAGAACGACATTGCAATAAAATGACCAGCTTATCTCGCCAAAATTCGTCTTCATTTGTCTCCCATTCATGAATAAGTTTTTTTGTCAACATAGTTTTACCAATTCCTGGCCTTCCGATGACTAAAATGGAAATAGGATGCAACTTGCTTTTTGGATTTGACTTAAACATGTCAGTTGCTCTTTTTAGGTTTTTCGCATTTTCATTAAGTTTGAAATGACAATGAAGGATCTCGTGCCTTTCATGCGTTTCTGGGTCAGCTTTACTTAATTGTCTTTCTGCTTGCATTATGACGTTGACATAAATATCTTCAAGATTTTGCATAGACATTTGTGCATTGCATCCGTTATCGGGGATATCAAATAATTTGTTGAAGTGAAACTCATTTTTTATTTCTTTTATCCAATTTCGAAATTCTGCACGTTTTGAAAAGAGGTATTCCGTGAAAAACTCCTTATCTGATGTGAAAAAATTGTCATTAATGGCCTCATTTAATAGGTATATTAGTCGACATATCGTCATTATTATCGATAAAACATCAACAGCTACAACAAATTTATTCCACCATTCACTGTTACCATCGCGAATTTCACAATTAACGAATGTCTCGTTATATGGAAAAAGAATTATACTGTTGAACGAAGATTTTACGTTTGTTGTTGGACGCCAAGAACAAGTATAATCAATGGGAAACATGCCTGGAAAGAGTACTGTAACAAATATCAACAAACCGATCAAACATCCAATCAAATAAATGATGTAATAAATAAATGCCCAAGAACTAGATGCAACCTTTCTGACTTCACTGCTTCTTTCTGACAAGAACTTATCAAAGTTTTCAAGTCGATGGCTCACAGACTGTCCTTAGATCATACTCCAAAGTAAGGGAAAAACGACATTGAAGAATACCACATAAATATTATCCCAAGTCTCATTTTGGTATTGTCTCAAACATCTTGATTCAATGTTCTTTATAAGTGAAGTTTCTTGGAAGTTTGAAATCATCTTGTCAAAACAAGTGAAAGACGTTTGAAGATCAAATGCTTTCGAAATTCCAATGTCAAGTGGTGCGATGATTGTAAATGTCAAGTAGATATAGAGATTCGAGCCTATGACCTGCTCACCACTGTGTGAATTCATAGCTCTATTACTCAGAGCACTGCACCATCATCGCAGAAGTCATTCGTTCGAGTCCCGTTGAGTCACCTGAATTTTTTAGGTTCATGAGACAATTTCCTAAAATTGTGCAGCAAAGTGCAGAGATCATATCTTGATTTAATCTTAAACACCGCACTGCATAAAAACATTCTTTTATATGACATTCCTTTCACGAGAAAACGTGAGTTCAACAAAATTGACCTGCTCACCACAGTGTGAATTCATAGCTTAGTTGGTCAGAGCACTGCACCGGCATCGCAAAAGTCATGGATTTGAATCCCGTTGAGTCACCTGAAATTTTCAGGTTCATGAGAAAATTGGTTAAATTGTCCAGCAAAGTGCGAAGATCATATCGTCCTTTAATTTCAAACACCGCACTGCATAAAAACATTCTTTCATATGACATTCCCTTCACGAGAAAACATGAGCCCAACAAAATTGACCTGCTTACTACTGTGTGACTTCATTGCTCAGTTGGTTAGAGCACTGCACCGGCACCGCAGAGGTAATTGGTTCGAATCGCGTTGAGTCACCTGAATTGTTCAGGTTTATGAGACAATTGCTGAAGTTGTCCAGCAAAGTACGAAGATCATATATTCATTTTACCTCAAACACCGCACTGCATAAAAACATTCTTTCATATGACATTCCTTTCACGAGAAAACATGAGCCCAACAAAATTGACCTGCTCACCACTCTGTGACTTTATAGTTTAGTTGGTCAGAGCACTGCACTGGCAAGGCAGAGTTCATGGCTTCGAATCCCGTTGAGTCACCTGAATTGTTCAGGTTTATGAGACAATTGCTGAAGTTGTCCAGCAAAGTACGAAGATCATATATTCATTTTACCTCAAACACCGCACTGCATAAAAACATTCTTTCATATGACATTCCTTTCACGAGAAAACATGAGCCCAACAAAATTGACCTGCTCACCACTCTGTGACTTTATAGTTTAGTTGGTCAGAGCACTGCACTGGCAAGGCAGAGTTCATGGCTTCGAATCCCGTTGAGTCACCTGAATTGTTCAGGTTTATGAGACAATTGCCGAAGTTGTCCAGCAAAGTACGAAGATCATATATTCATTTTACCTCAAACACCGCACTGCATAAAAACATTCTTTCATATGACATTCCTTTCACGAGAAAACATGAGCCCAACAAAATTGACCTGCTCACCACTCTGTGACTTTATAGTTTAGTTGGTCAGAGCACTGCACTGGCAACGCAGAGGTCATGGCTTCGAATCCCGTTGAGTCACCTGAATT
This sequence comes from Xenia sp. Carnegie-2017, assembly GCF_021976095.1. Classification (NCBI taxonomy): domain Eukaryota; kingdom Metazoa; phylum Cnidaria; class Anthozoa; order Malacalcyonacea; family Xeniidae; genus Xenia; species Xenia sp. Carnegie-2017. Next base: position 9,662,970 of record NW_025813469.1, read on the forward strand.
TTTAGGTTTATGAGACAATTCCTTAAATTGTCCAGCAAAGTGCGAAGATTATATCTTCATTTAATTTAAGTTTTGTCATTTACAAAGAATACATACGACAGTTTATAGGATAAGTATATAGGATAAGTTCAGAAAAAAAAGTTAATTACAATGTCTGTATAAAAATGTTCACATATGGAGCACGTTTTCTTACGTTCATGCAATAACGAATTCTTCAGAAGACTACCTCAATTATATATCTTGTTTATTTTTAACTAAAAAAATATTGCGTTTTTATGACTATTAGACGGAATTTATTCATAAATCTGTTGACTGGAAAGGAATTTTTAAGGAAAACATTCAATGTGTTCATGTTTATTGAAATTTCTTTTGATAATTACAAAGTGATTATAACATGATTTAATTCCAACATTGTTTGTTGAAGTCTTTACTCTTTGCAGTAAACAATGCAAAAAGAGCAAAATAAATAAATGAACAATACATGATTACTAATCAAACTATACTTTTTCTCTGCAAATGAATTAACATAGCTATGTAAAGAGATTTGAAAATAGTTTTTAAATCAAGAAACACTTTTTAAAAGGAAAGTCACAAGAAAGATATATTGTTCACTGTGAACAGTTTTTTACTTATTTTGCTGATAAAACATATAAATGTTTAAATTACAAATTTTGAAGCAGAAAAATACATACATTTTTACTATTTTTATCATGTATCATGCAAAGAGAAAAATCGTTTGTAGGAAATATAACTAAAAATAAAAATCACTTGTTGGAAGATATATTCTCACTATATATTGTGTTACTAAGATATTTATCACCTTCAACACCTATACTGTTACTATCAATGCTCAATTTAGTGAGCTTACAATTCTCACTTTTAAAGTATCACTAAGAGATTTCGCACCTTCATCACATATATTGTTATAATCAAGTGACAATTCAGTAAGTTTACAATTCTCACTTTTCAAAACTTCACTAAGATAATTTGCACCTTCATCACCCATATTGTTTATAAGGATATTTATTTCAGTAAGCTTACATCTTTTTTTTCAAAGCTTCACCAAGATAGATCACACCTTTAGCTGCTATTTTGTTATTCCCAATATCCTATTTGATAAGTTTGCAATTCAAACTTTGAATGCTTTACTAAGATATTTAGCACCTTAATCACATATATTGCAACCCATTCTTTCAAACATTCTTTCGTATATTGTAACCCTTTATATACAGTTGAGAAAGTTTCCAATTTTCACTTTTCGATGCTTCACTAAGATATTTTGCACCTTCATCACCTATTTGGTTCCTATTAAGATTTAAACTAGTAAGTTTACAATTATAACTTTTTAAAGCTTCACTAAGATATTTTGCACCTTCATCACCTATTTGGTTGCTATTAAGATTTAAACTAGTAAGTTTACAATTATAACTTTTTAAAGCTTCACTAAGATATTTTGCACCTTCATCACCTATTTGGTTGCTTTCAAGATTTAAACTAGTAAGTTTACAATTATAACTTTTTAAAGCTTCACTAAGAGATTTTGCACCTTCATCACCTATTTGGTTGCTATCAGGACTTAAATTAGTAAGTTTACAATTCTCACTTTTCAATGCTTCACTAAGATATTTTGCACCTTCATCACCTATTTGGTTTGTATGAAGATACAATTCACTAAGTTTACAATTATCACTTTTCAAAGCTTCACTAAGATCTTTAGCACCTTTATCTCCTATGTTGTTAAAATGAAGATGCAATTCAGTAAGCTTACAGCTCTCACTTTTTAATGCTTCACTAAAATATTTTGCACCTTCGTCACCTATATTGCTAGAATTAAGATGCAATTTAGTAAGTTTACATGTCTCACTTTTTAAAGCTTCAATAACAGATTTCGCACCTTCACCTTCTATTTTGTGATTATAATCAAGCTTCAATTCAGTAAGTTTACAACTCTCACATTTCAAAGCTTCACTAAGAAAATTCGCACCCTTACCTTCTATAATGTTATTACTAAGATCCAATGTAGTAAGTTTGCAATTCTCACTTTTCAAAGCTTTACTAAGATATTCTGCACCTTTATCACCTATACTGACACACCGAAGAGTTAATTCAGTAAGTTTACAACTCTGACTTATCAAAGCTTTACGAAAGCATTCAGCACCTTCATCACCTATTTCGGTAACTAAAATTTCCAACTTAGTTAGTTTGCAATTCTCACTCTTTAAAGCTTCAATAAAATGCTCACAGAAAAGATTGCCTAAAGTACAACGACAAAACTTTAAGTTAATCAAAATTTCCGCTCTCCCACTTGACAAATAGTTTTTTAAAGGAAGAAAGCTATGATTATCAAGAAACTTGCAATCTTCAAAAGAAACACGTGTTATGTGTTCACATTCGGATAGAAATTCAAACAATGCGTTTGAATCAACAGGCGTAAAAGAAACGTAATTAATTTCCAATATTTCAGAAGAATTCTTTAACTCTGTGCAAGCTGAGCTCATGAAATCTTTGTCTTGCAACTCGTATAAGCACTTTACTCCAAGAAAACCAAGGACTTTATCGCCGTTCACGGAAAACAAATTTGAAATCCAGTCTTTAAACCTACAAAATCAAAATACATAACATATTTGTAAGGGTACATTTAATGTTTTACGACAGGAATTGAATTGGCTAGTGCAATAACTCAAGTCTCATTTTAAATGTCAACGCATGTTACATCTGTTGAATGCATTAAAGTTAATAGAAATGATAAGAAAAAATTCTAAATTTTCTTTTGTTTCAAATGCGTTTGGCTTTTGTAAAATTCAACGTTTGAAACTACAATGGTGACGTAGAGCATTTGTAAGTTCGACCCAGAACTATTCTGGGTCCATCTAACAAGAATCCTTTGGTAATCAAGCTAAGGATTTAAGTAGCCAGAAAAGTTTAAAAAAAAGAAGTTTTGTTCAACATGGGACATACTATACAGGCCTCTTCTTTTAAAATTAAATTTTCAGTCTCTTTATTTAAAATCATTGACACCAATTACTCAAATTTTGCTCTTGAAATAAAAGAAGCTCTTTGCATTAATAAAGCTAATCTTGTCTTAAATGTTCAAATTTACCACTATAGCTATAACGCTCTCTTATTATTTTTATAGTTAATGACTTAGTAATTATAATTAGGTAATGTTCCCATGGCGACTTGTTTATATACGTCTAACTTGGGTATTGTTTGGTTAACAGACGACAATCTGTAATAAAAATTTTGACAATAATTGTAGCATATGTTTAATTCTCCTCAGTCTGTGTTGATTGTTGTTTTTATGCGATGAATTGTTGTATGCAGTATGAAAAATTTGTTTTTGTAAAAATTTGTTTTGAAAATGCACTTTGTAAATACGATAGCAAGACATCTAGTCCAGTCAATCTACGACCAAAAACACTCTAAGCTTGAAAAAATTTCCACAAAAGAAATTCCAACTGATTTTGGTATATTTGATATCCCTTTACAACATATCGAAAATCCCACAAAATCCTAGCACGGCAACATCGTGTAAATTACGTTTTATTTGAGGCATTTGGATTGAAAATCTGAGCGACATGGAAACGAGGCTCAAAAATTAATGTTCTAGATTTTAACCTTTTAGAACACTTAGTAAAGCACAAATATAAATATTATAGATTAAAAACATGTGGATAATGATATTTTGTAAATTAATTAATATTTTGTCCTTTATTTACGTCAAAAATGCTGATCTTGCTGTTTTGGGTACTAGATTTCGCTGACTTGGTAGTTTTTTTTGGCAAACGCGTGTTTGAAGTACGTTTGTTTACGTATATTTTGCACGTGTTTAGATGGATATTTATTATATTTAATATGACTTCCCTTTCAATACTTCAAATTGAAGCTTTGGCTCATTATTGGCATCAAAATGTGACGTTTCTTTGTTCTCCTCAAAGTAAGCAAAATAGATAACTTGAAGACAATGAGTTAATCAATGTATTATTTAATTGCTATTACATTTTACAATGAATGAATACGTCAATATTGTGGGTCACAATAATTTAAGTTAAAACTAACAAGAGGGGGCTATAATTAGCGACCTAATTACCAAATACAATGTTTGCATTATAATACCGCGTTTAAAGCCATAGATATATTAGGGCTGTAAAATATCGCATAAACCAGTAAATAAAACCAGGCTTTTTTCTGTTGTCGAACACTATTTTGCTTGTGAATCATTATAGGATGGATCAAATTCTGCGTCAGTACTGTGCAATATGTAAAGAATCAATTGTGAACAACGGCGTGGCTCTAACATCTAAAGGGATAGATGGTATAAACCGAGCTAGTAAAGAAAGAGGCGATACAGTTGACGTCCGTGAAGGTGACAGCGTTCACATAGCATTTAGGAAACGATATACAAATTCATCATATATTTCTAAATCGCTACGTCAGAAGGAAGAGCGTCATCCCGTACCAAGAACCCTTCGCTCACAAAATTCAGTTCAGTTCGATTTCAGAAGAGATTGCTTGTTTTGCGGAAATGAAATTAATCAAGAACAAGAGCGCAAAAGGGGGCGTGTTGTTTGCACTGTTAGGACTATGGACATTCAAGACACTATCTTGAATGCTTGCAAAGTGAGAGGCGATGAGTGGGCCGAGTCCGTAAAATCAAGGATCCAAAATGTGCATGACCTACCGGCAGCTGACGCAATGTATCATCATCTATGCAGTACAAACTTCAGGACAAAAATGAGAATTCCAGCGCCATTTAATGACCAACCATCGCTCAAAAAGCGCAAATCAGGACGACCAATCAACAATTCTGCCAACGATGCATTTTTAAAGGTAACTCAATATTTAGAAAACATTGATGACCAAGTTACTGTATTAGATTTAATAAAAAAGATGGAGGAGTATCTGGCGGAGTCCGCGACTGATAGTACCGCATATAGCAACCGCAACATGAAAGAAAGGATTCTAGAGCACTTTAGGGATTATGTGATTATCACAAATCAACCAGGCATGCCAAGTATTGTGACATTCAGAAGAACTGCTGCGTCTATACTAGAAGAATTCCACATGCAGCAGAAAGAAAATTCCAATCCTGAAGATGAGAAACTGAATGTTATAAGAGCAGCAGCAAAACTTTTTACGTAGTGACATAAAATGTATTGAAACACCAAACGACATAAATCCGTTAATCGACAGTGACATTGACAAAAATCTTGAATTCTTACCCCCAACACTTCAGCTTCTTCTTAATCAACTGTTTTCAGGAAAAGACACATCTCCGAAAGTAGCTTTTGTTGGTCAAGCGATTATGCAGTCAACTCGTCCTCGTGCTTTGCTTGCACCTTTACAGATTGGAATGGGTGTTTTACTCCATCACAGCTTTGCCTCGCGTTTTTTAATAGACACGCTTAATCATGCTGGTTTCTGTTCGTCATATGAAGAAGTCCTCTCATTCAAACGAAATGCAGCCGTAAGCCAAGGGACTACAATCCCGGATTATAATGGTGAGTTTACACAGTATGGTTTGGATAACCTCGACCATAATCTCCGAACTATCGACGGGCATGGTACATTTCACGGTACAGGGATAATTGCAATGGTAACACCAGGTACAAATAAAATAAGCCCAGTTCCAAGCAAAAAGGTTAAAGATCAAGACATCTTATCAACTGGTCAAATAGAAATTATACCGGTTTCATCGCGTACCATGGCGAAAGAAAGCAACCTTTCAAGAATTGTGCCAGAAGTACTGCCACTATGTAAAACAGAAATATGGGGCAGGAAGTTGTATTGTTTTTGACGGTTATGATAACCCATCTACTAAGAACATGGCGCAACAACGAAGATCATCCGGAAAGGTTGGGGCAACAGTGTCATTCAAAGCTGATATGAAGATAACAATGAAAAGAGATGTATTCCTGGCTAATATACACAATAAGAAACGACTTATAACTACTCTTCGAAATTATCTGGATTTGAATGGCTGTACTACACTCCAAGCCGATGGCGACGCTGATCTTCTCATAGTAAAGTCAGCTGTTTCTAGTGCCATGAAATCTCCTACCGTTCTTGTTGGAGATGATACAGATTGTTTTAATGTGCTATTACGTCAAAGTGGATGAGGGATGTGGTCTTTATTTTCGTCCAGAACCAAAGAAAACAACTAAACGTAGAACGGAAAGAGTATGGAACATGAGAATAGTGAGATCAGAGCTGGGTGAATCTCTGTGTAAAAACATTTTGTTTCTTCATGCTATTGCTGGTTGTGACACGACATCCCGGCCCTTTGGCCTTGGAAAATCGGCACCTATTAAGAAATTCACAGATTCAAACTATTTCCGTGAACAAGCATCAGCATTTGAAGTTTCAAACGTCAGCATGAATACGGTTATCCAGAGTGGTGAAAATGCCTTGGTCTGAATGCATGGAGGAAAAAAGGCGAGACTCTAGACAGTTTGCGCCACAGGAAGTACTACGAGAAGGTGTGCACTAAAGGCCGAATGGTAAAGCCCCAAAGTCTTCCCCCAACATCTAGTGCAGCCAAGTATCATTCATTGAGAGTCTTTCTTCAAGTTAAGCAATGGCAGAGTCAAGACGAAGGATTGATGCATTTGGTTGGAAAATGTGTGGTTATGTTATCGTACCTAGAACAACTGATCTTCTCTTCCAGCAGCTCCTAAAAACTTGCTTAATATGATACGATGCAACTGTACCACAAATTGTTCAACTGCAAGATGTACCTGTCGTAAAAATGGACTTCACTGCACAATGGCATGTGGTCAATGTAGAGGTACTGGTTGCACTAACAGTGGTGTTGACGCTGAAGATGATTAACAAAAGTATGAAATGACAGAAATGTCTTTGTAAATCAAAGTACATTATATCAACCATATGTAAATTTAGTGACATTCTTGTATTACTATGTAACCTAAAGGATTCCTTTTTTTCGGTCTTTGAAGACTTAACATGATTTTTAATAGCCACGCTGCAGATTTATATAATCAAATATAATATTCGTTAGGTCAAAGTAGTGTTATTTTGTAATTCTTGTTTATAGCCTCGTTTTCATGTCATAATTTCACAGAAAACATTATTTTACGAAGTTGTCGGCCTCAGATCATGTGGGACTTTTAATATGTTGTTCTGTACATGAAAGGAAAGATATTTTTGAAGAGTGAGCTTTTGTGGGAATTAGTTCAAGGTTCAACCATAAATCTAATGGACTAATCCGACTGTCCAACAGTAAATAAATTAAAAAACACCGAATTATAAGGTGCACTTTTTTGTTCTTACTTGTTATGAGTGTATTTTATTCCATATTTATATTAAAAATAATAAGCAATGATCAACAAAATTTCTCAATTTTTTTGACTAATTTTGCCAGTAATAAGGCGAAAAACATTAGTTCTGTTGCCTCATTTGTCTGGTCCATACGGAGTTATGTAACATTAGCTAGATGAAGAAGCGCTCATTCCTTAAGATCAGTTCAGCAAGAACCGTTGCACGGTTAGTTTTCAAAAACAAACCAAAGAACTCAAATTACATTATCCGGAAGGAAAAAATTGATGATGGATTAAGAGAAAAATCAATTGAAAAGGAACTTGCCACAGCAGAGGAAAAAGAATAGTTATTAGTTGACATTGATGGAAGTCAAGTTCAAAATAGCAAAGTTGAATACAAAGAAAACCATTTTACGGCCATGATTGCAAAAACCATAGAAAACAAAATAAGTTGTCCCTTACACGTCTCTCACGCTGCCCAAGATAAGCCAGCGACAGAGTAGCGTTGTATAAATAACAATGTAAAAAAATATAATGCCCTTTACGAAGCAGAAAACGGAACCTTTAATTTAGAAATGTTAACGAAGTTAAAAAATAATGGCGACGCGCCAAATTCCTGTTCAAACATCTTAGCTACTCAGGACGATTGACGTAGCAAAATTGGTCAATATTAACATTTGCATATTACCAACTGCTAAGCGTCTCGAATTTTTTTCGTTTATTCACATTTCAAACGAAACGTTTGTTAGACAGAACGTCCGGTTTGAAATGGTAAACGTTACGTTTGTTTAAATCGCGGATTTCTAAATTTATAACAGCTCTTCCTTATAATTTATGGTCAATTATCAAACTTTGCAAATTGCCTAAGGTATACGAATGTAATATTTAGCTGGTACAGCACTTTATCAATGTAAAATCGTATAAAAATGTTAATGACATGACGAAAACCTGCTCAAATTGTTCCTCAAACTTTAAACATTCCTGAGCAAGCGTTACGTTTCCAATTTGAAAGCGGTGTTTTGCCTAACTAACGTAAGGTTTGAAACGCGAACAAACGCGAAAAATTTAGGACACTTACCATTTGAATGCAAATAGTAGTATAATGGTGAAAAAACCAAACAAACGATGATCTAAGCCAGATGGAAGAAACCAAATGAATACATACGTTCAACACAAAGAAAAGCCCGCTGTGCCAAAGAATAAATCTCTGAAATTTGTAATTACTGAATCATACGATTTGCGGCTTTTATCCTAAAGTTGTGAGTTTTCAGATGAAGCTTGTCAAAGTTGGAGTTGAAATTACTTAATCAACCATAGCGTAGCTGATATTGTCACATTGCAATCTGAGCATTCGATTTGAGATACTGCAAAGCTAAACAAAGACTTGGAAAGCTGGCAACTTTTAACCCCAGTGCTTTAACACCACCTTGAGCCTGTCAAGCCAAATTTAAATAAGGAATGTCGTTCCTTGTGTTCGTCACAAATACCCGCGTAACGGAGTTATTGTTTTGCAAAGGTTTACAGGCTCACATTCCTAGTATTAAAGTAATAAAATTTGCCAGGCAACTACGACCAGCTCTAAGGCTAACATTTACAGCAATGTACATCGTCTCTATAAACGCAATGGGCATCACTAATAATGAAAATTATTTCCTCTCAACAAACGCAGCACAGACAGCAGCAGGCAGCCTTTTTTACGGCAAAGTCAGGCAACAATTATTGCCTGCATAAGACGGCAAACTTTTAAGTATTTATCCACTAAACGCTTCAATCTTCAATTCATTATTATTATACTATTAAAGTAATTATGTAAGGTAGACTTTGTTTTATGATAAATGTGAGATTATAGCTACAAATGCTGAAGTTTTACAAATGGTCTAAGGTAAACAACTTGAATTCTCGCAACTATTCTATCAGCTATATCTTCCACAAGACAAATCAAGTTTAGATTCCGGCTGGAAAGCTGAAAAGACAAACAAATTAAGAAAGCCTTAAAAAGTCCTTAGCAAAATTGGTGCAGTAGTTCTGTGCAAAAACGGAAAAGCGTATACATCTTGCTAAATTTCATGTCTTCAAAAATATGGGCATGAGGTCCTTAAAACTGGTTATGAATTTTAAATGTTCAAACCAATTCATAAAATTTCATCTTTACTAAATGGAATCATTTGTCGCCACCATAACATGTTAAAACCCAATTGTCTTACAGATGGAATTGATTTAAAGGAATGCGTATAACTTGCTCAACAACATTGAAAATATTTAATGTTTTCAAGTGGGGATAAATTATATGAGCTTTCCTCTACCCCAATAGTTTGTCATAAAACAAAAAGATAATTTAAAAAATTATTAAAGCCATAAACTTCTATTCGTTAGAGCTGGGCTATATCTATGTTAGTCATTTTGATGATTATCCACAAGGCAACGATTAATTATAATGACCATTCAAACAGTGCTTTAGATACGACCATGCAGGCTACTGAAAACTTTAGGGCTTAACAAGCACTCTCAGAATTCATCATTTACCATGCAAAGTTCTTGTAGTTGTTTGTTTAAGGTTATATATGTCCAAAAGATTCTAACCAAAAAAAAAAATAAGCAATGCAGAAACATCATGCTGTATTTGTTATACAGTTTACATTCAGTATCCCTCAGGTTGCATCTGTTTAAGGATTATGATTCGCTATTTTTCTTTATGTCTAGTTTTAACCTTTTATTTTAGACCTTTTTTGCGCATAAAAGTTCAGCATTGAAAAAATATTAACAAAATTTTTATAGATGTATGAGTTTTGAAATAGCATGTGAGAATTTGCAATTTTGAATAACAATTTTGCAATTGTGGCAAGAGTAGAGGTCCCGACACGCTAGATTTCATGTATGGTAGCTGTGCAAAAGAAAGATGGAAATATTCGTTTATGCATTAACCATTAAACAAAGCATTGAAACGTAATCACTACTGTCATCCAGATATAGAGGATCTTCTACCTAAATTAGCAAAGGCTAATTAAGGTATTCTCGGTTGTGGATGCAAAGAATGGGTTTTGGCACATACAATTGGATAATGAAAGTACCTACCTAACCACATTTGCAACACCATGGAGCCCTTACAAATGGAAACGAGTGACTTTACCAATTCTCCAGCTCCCGAAGAATTTCAACGCTATCTGGACGAAGTTCTGGCAGGATTGGATGGAATTAGAGCCATTTGTGACGATATACTGGTTTGGGGAGTAGGCGAATCCTATGAGGAATAATTGAAAGATCATGATAATAAGAAAGTTCGTCTATTGGAAAGATGCAGAAGTACTTGAATAAAGCTAAGCGCAAAGAAATTGTTGTTTCATTGAGTAAGTTTTATAGGTCATTTAATTACCTCAGATGGAAGGATTCAATCATGATACTGAAAAGGTTGAAGCAATCCTGAGGATGCCTATACCAACTGATAGACAAAAGGTACGACTCCTCATAAGGATGATCAGCTATCTTCAAAGCTTCGCACATAACTTATCCTCAGTCATAGCACCTTTAAAAGAGCTCCTTAAAGAGCAGAACAAAATTCACTGGAGATAAGACGTTGAATAGAGGTCTTTCAATGTAACCTAGGAAATTTTGTCAACAACTCCTACTTTGAAGTATTATGATCTTGATCACGATCTTGAGTTACAGGGTTGATGCGTCTGAGAAGGTTTTGGGAGCTTGTCTAATGCAAGATGCGCAACCTATTGCATATGCATCGAGGTCATTAAGCGTAATTGAGCAACAGTACTGTCAGATTGAGAAGGAAATGGTGGCGATTGTATTTGGAACAGAAAAGTTTGAACAATATATGTATGGGACACGAGTAATGGTTGAAACTGATCGCAAGCCAATTGAGAGTATTATAAAGAAGATTCTCCGAAATGCACCGAAGAGATCAAAGCGAATGATGCTTAGTTTACGGAAAGATCAAGTAGAATTTACGTACAAGAAGGGATCACAGATGTATTTAGCTGATAACTTGAGTCGTGTGTATGTAGAGGGAGATCGTTAAATGCAGTGTTTTGATCACGAAGTGTTGTCATTTGGAAACAGTATCAAACAAGATATGGAGTCCATTGATATGGTTAATAATCTTGTAATCTCTGAAGAATCATTGGCAATGATTAAACAAGTTATAGTAGCAGATAATGATTTAGAGAAGCTAAAAAAGATTGTCAGACTAGGATAGCCAGAGGTAAGAGATCAAGTACCACCAAGTATAGCAGAATACTTTAATTTTCAATTCAAACTGGTCTGATATTTAAAGGTGAAAGATTGGTCATTTAATTTGGGGCAAGATCATATATAATGCAAGAATTCATGCAAGTCATATCGGTGTGCAGGGATGTCTAAGACATACCCGAAATAGTGTGTATTGGCCTGGTATGACGAAGGAGATCACAGACTGTATTTCAAGATGTCCAACGTGCAACGAGAATATACGTGAGCAACAGAAATAACCGTTAATCGGCTACACAAATCCTCAACGACCGTGGAAAATGGTTTGTTGTTACCTTTTGAGCATGAAAGAGGTCATTTTTTAGTAATAACTGATTTTTTCTCAAATTTCTTTGAGTTGGATCAGGTAAGCAATAAAACTAGCAACAAAGTCATTAATAAACCTAAATTACATTTTTCAAGACACGGAATTCCAGAACAGATTGCGACCGACAACGGGACACCAAGAGAATTAGAGTTTGAACAAATTACTAGCTAACCCGGATGTCCAAGGTTAACGGAAAAGCTGAAAATGCTGTGCGGACAGCAAAACATTTATCGAAAAAAGCGTAGAAGAGTGGAAGAGATCCTTATTCATCCCTGTTGAAGTGGAGTAATACTTTTAGTGAAGGGATTGAGTATTCACCTAAGGTTGTTTTGTCAGCCAACTAGAACGCTAATTTAAACGTTCAAAAGTCTTCTAAAGTAGGAAAACCAGAGAAATCTTAGTTATCGCAGAAGCGTAAGCCATGGGTACAGGCGAAAGTTGAAGGGAAAGTTGACAATCGTTCAATTCAAGTTCGAACGGAAAAGTGTACAGACAAAATCGACAACACGTAAAACATTCTAAAGAACAACAAGAGTAAAATACAACGATGTCTGATTTCTAATCACCAGTGACAGAAAAAAGGATTAAAGTGTCCAGCAGTCAAGTAAAGACCTTTTTATTTCCGGTCAACCATTATTAACATTCCCGGTCCATTTCCGGTCAACAGATATTAAAAAGGATAAAAATGTCCAGCAGTCAAGAAAAGACCCTGCTGTTTCCGTTCAACCATTATCTGTTCCTATAAATATCTTTGAGAAGACAGAGCATGTTATCATTGAAAATCAAGAGAGAGCGAGAAGTGGAAGAGTTGTAAAGAAACCCTCTTGCTTTCAATTGAGTGTGAACTGAAAAAACACAACTATGAGCTATGAGCTAGATTGCAGCATTAATCATGTTGCTAAGTTTAAAATTAACTAATTAATGAAGGGTATAAATAATGCCATTGAATTAGGAAGTCTTATTCCATATAGTCTTATATCTTCATTTTCAATTGGATACTTGAAATTGGCCTTAAAATGCGAAGCAAACAATTTTTAAGTTTGCTTCGTGGTCGTGTAGAGCTACACTGGGTCCGTCCAACGTGAATCTTTTCGAAAGCAAATTAACGATTAAAGTAGCTAGCAAAGTTTAAAAAACAAGTTTTGTTCAATATGTCGCATGTTACATGTTTCTCCTTCTATTAAGAGTAAATTTCAGTATCTTCATTTTAACTCATCCAAACCTATCACTTAAGTTTTCCTCTTCAAATGAAAGAAGGTCTTTCAATCAATGAAACAAATCTTGATTTAAATGCTAAAATTCCCCACCAGCTATAACACAATCTTTTTATTATATTTAATGTAAGTAATTTGATGAATGTAGTTATTTAATGTTCCCATTCATTCTAAATAATCAATTTTTTTATAACATTCTATAATTTATCATATTACTTAATACTAGTCATTCTGCAATGTTGATAACATTTTTATATTGTCCAAACATGTTGCTTTGAAAACATCCTCATTTTTATTGAGGTGGATGTCGACGCTCTCGTCGTAGAATAAAGAAAACGTAAAAGGGAAACTCGCGGGTGAAACGCTTGGCACTTTTTTGTGTGAATGCGTTAAGTCCGCCATTACTCTGGCTAGTAACTTGGCGTTGGCGTTTTATGAACCTATACTGGAAAAGTGCAGTTTCGGGATATTAGTCGCCTCATACGTAAAAAATTTTGGAAGATCATAAAATATTGTGATAAAACATGATAGAAACAAGATAAGAGATCATTATTTCATTGCCAACAAGTAAGTAAAGGTTTTTATTGGTAAAAATGAACCGTTTTAATATAGCTCATTGAGTTGTAAATAAGGTTATATTTATGAAAGTATGAAATAGAATCTCTTGCATTTTCGTCCATTCTAAATTATAATTGTCGCATAGTTTAAGGTGTATTTATGAAGGATAATTACAAAAATGACAGAGAAACTTACTGGTACGAACGCTGCAATATTTCATATTGCAAAATGGTACTGCCAAACTTACTATGTAAAGTAATATTAACCAAGCAATAAAATAATCATTCATTATGCTTGTTTATGAATGATAACTAATGATAGTCTAATAGACCTTTAGTTTTTAGCAACAATCAATTCAAAGCAAGAGAGAGTTTGTTTTATCACTTAAGCATGAGTGAATAGCTCAATATGTCAGGCATTTTCGATATCAAATATTATTTTTTGAGGTATACAATTTTTTTGTATATAGTAATTATTATAACTTTGCTTCAAAGCAATTTGTGCTCTGTAAAAGTTATGACAAAAGTTCATTATAGTTGATTTTTGATTTTTTTTCTAGTTGCTAGCCAAGTGATTGCTTGATTCTAAAGTGAAGATTGTGTTGCGAGTGACTTGTACTGTGTATTATTTCATTCAAAGACCAACAGTGCTTGTATTTTTAACAATGAAGTTATTTAATTTTTAAATGAAATGTACAGACTGGTTTCATGTATTCTGTATTCTGTACATTCTACTTTACAATATACACACAATTTAAATTTAAACTGATTTATGAATGGTTCTAAAAACAGCAAATACCATAGTGAATGGTTAGATTAATATAATTAGTTGATAGTTCTTAAAAGAACTGTTTTAAGTAAAGAGCACTAAACCAATAGTTCTAAATTAATGCACCCTACGCTATAAATTAAGTAAACTGCCTTAGCCCTTATACCTTCTTTACATTGCGGCGTCAATGATAACAGCATTAGATTCAAAGTGCAAATTTAGTAAAAAAAGGCAGAAACTTTGTTTCGAAACAGACAGACGCTTAGGCAACTCAGCGACATTTTCAAAACTGAAACAACACTCTGCTTAAGAGCATGAAGTTATACCTTGTATAAATATATGCCAGCTTAATATGAAACTGCTGCGATTTCTTAAAACAATTCAGGAACAACTCTGTGCATATGTAGTAAACGTAGTTAGTGTTCCTGCGCTTCCTGTTAAGCAGGACTAAAAACTGTGTAAACAAAACTCATCGAAGACAATAATTCAAACTTCACTAGAAACGAAAGTAAAGACCTTACCGTTCTTCAACTTCTTTTAATGTTTTAGTATCTATTATGCTACCAGATCTCTTCATGTCTCCAATTAGACCAGCGACAAACTGTATCACCAATTGCCATTTAGGATCACGTTTATTATAATCCAAAAACTGTGGAATTTTGCTCCATTCGTCTACAATACATTGCGCAGCCAGAAACTCTTGAATAGTCAAGTGTAGGAAACAGTACTGTAAGCGTTTTGCATCCTGTATACGGTGAAATATACCACAATTTGCTACCTCATGAAAAGCACTATTACTACTTTTTCAAAATCAAATTTCCTTTGGTAATTCCACTAACTGCAATATCTTTTATTTTGTCAATATCGTTTTAAGCTCGGGGCAAAGGAATTATAAGATAATCATCTTCTCTTGGTATTTTACCTGATTTGCAAAGTGGATGATGCATCCACAGCAAGACTTTGATTGCTCTATTATATAACTTAGTGATGGTCTTTGGAATATCTTCAGCCTTACATATCAAGCTCTCTTTTAGGGTTAGACAAACAATGTAACTATTCACAGGAATATAACACAAACTTTTAAGTTCAAGAGAAGTATCAATGTGCTCATAAATGCTTTTGGCTGTATTCGTGTCTTTACCACAAAACTTGTCGACGTATTCTTTAATCTGATCTTCAAAAAAGCCCAAGATTTCCACAGTCCGGTCAAACTTTAAACATCCATATGCATGTTCAGCTGTGGGTCGTGATGTTACTAGAACAATGGCATCAGACAGCGTTTCACCTTCAACTAATTTTTTTATTAGTTTAAATACAGGGTTCTTTGTTTCATGGAGCTCTAAACGATTTAGAAATAATTCATCGAGTCCGTCGATGATAATGACAGTTTGTTTTGGATAAGTGATTATGAATTTGTAAACTTGAGAAAAATGTTTATCTTTTAGTCCATCACGCCGCTTTAACATATCTTCGAGAGTAGTGTCGCAAGTTTCAAGATCACGACATCTCACTAAAATAACAAGTTTATCTTGCCAATATCCATCTCGATTATTTTTCCATTCGTATATAAGTTTTTTAGTGAGCATAGTTTTACCAATTCCCGGCCTTCCAATGACTAAAATAGAGTTTGGACACGACGTGCTCTGCTCACCTGGGATTGGCGTAAAAATCTCATTTACTCTTGTTAGTTTTTTTACATCATTTCCCACTTTTAGGTAAGAATGAAAGATTTCGTGCCGATTAAACGTTTCTGGGAAAGCATTCTTTAATTGTCTCTCTGCTTGTAGTATGACGTTGACATAAATATTGTCAAGATTTTGCCTTTCTTTATTCTCATCACCAAAGTTGTCTTGTATTTCAAAAAATTTGTTCGTGTAAAGATCGTTTATATTTTCCTCCAACCATTCTTTAGGTTTTTGAAGCAGTACAAAATTCAAGTAAACTGTACAAAATTTATTCGCTTTTTTAAAAGAGTTATCAGTCCAAGCCTTATACGTCAAGTAACACAGCTCCAAAATTGTTAGTGTTATTACAATAAAATCGACAGATAAAACAACTTTAATTAAGGTTTCCTTTTTATCAGCGTTGAGATTTTCACAATCAATGGTAGAAATGGTGTTATTTAATGAGGAAATTTCTTTCAAAGTTGGACGTCTTTTACAGGTGTAGTAGATGGGAAACTTAGCATGGAAAAGTAATACAACGAAGACAGACAATATGATGAGGCGAACCACTAAATAAACGATGTATATGGAAAATGAAGATAAATTAAATGCAACGTTGTCGGATTGAGGAGTTCCTTCACTATAATCCACATGTAGAGGTTGACTTTGTTCGTTCCTGTTTTCTATTGGACTGTCATTATCATTATGTTCAATTCGATGCTTTAAATAATATCCATAGACAATACTCCAAATTAAGACAATGGCAAAATTTAAAACTACCATAAGAAAAGCAGCATCCTTAAAAGTTAAACCATCTTTGTATTGTCTGAAACATGTTGATTCAATGCTCTTTAAAAGAGAACTTTCTCTCGTCTTTGATATAATCTCATTATGACAATTAAATGAGCTATTAAAAAGTAAAACTGATGAAACAGTAGTAACAGGGATGAAAACTATACCAAAGACAATCAATATTATTCTTCCAAACCAGTTATAACTTCTCCATGGTATGTATTCAAGAAAATTTGCCATTTGTATGCTTAAAAAATGTATTATATCGTCACATTACTTTGAATTCAAAACAAGACGCTAACATTGGAGTTCAGTATCGTAGCTAGCTTGCAGATTTACTCCCGCTATGAAAATTCTGAAAGATTACCATTATTTATTTCATTAGAATTCTACTGTTCTCACAGTCAGTGAGCACTAAAAAATTTGCGTAGAGGAAGTAAAAAGTTGGGCTGGCTACGCTACTGCTTTGCTTACCTACAGCTCTAGGTACAAAGTCGCATGCAAAACTCCAGGATTGTTAATACCTCATGCAATAATCCATTTCATGTTTAAACGACTTACTTGCATTATGATATAAAGGAATTTTAGTAGACACATCTGATAGTCAAAGCAATAAGTGTTGTTTTGTAATTAAATAAAGTGTACAATTATGTTCTTTTGCTGTTGCGTATAACCAGCTAGAGCACTGTAGGGGAAAATATAATCATGTACGTGTGCTCTACAATAATAAATTCTTTTACAAAGATGGCTACGTGTTTGCATTGGCACCATAATCAATCTTACGTAACTGTTCATCAGGCTACTGGTATTGGATTAAATATGAAACAATTTGCTATTTGTTTATGCAATAGCATGGTTCTGAGTGCAATAGGCCTTTTGCAGCCAGAGGTCACGTGCTTATGTAACGCCATACTGGAGAGCACGCTTTCCATTAAACAATGGCGAGTACAAGGCAATTTACTATGTAGAGTAAATTTTCTTTGTTTTTGTGGCGATTTCGGCTAGACAACACTAACATGGCGTCGAATCAAGGTATGTGACAAGCAAAATTTTTCATCAATTCTTTTTCTTGACTTTTTTAATCGAAAAATGAGTCACAAGTAGGAGATTTGGCTTTCGGGAAGGTATTAATGATTAATCTAATGTATTTTCATGTTTTTATGCATGCTTCTCCAGATGATTCGTGTACCGAAAGTAAAGACATAAGTTCTCTTCCTAACTTGACTTTTGCATTTGTCGAGAAGTATGCAAAAGAGTTGTCAGGATGTCAGAGTACCGCAAAGGCCTACAAGTTTTTTGCTGAACCTGGATATTTACATGAAATGAAAGGTAAATTGCCAATCATTGTTCGCGTTTTCTTTAGTTACTAAGCTTACTTTCAGAGTGTGATTAATTTGATCTCATAAAAATTTTAATATTCTTTTGTCAGTTACAACCAAGGATGATTTAGCTGTCATAAATGCTCGATGCTATCGATCAATGAAGAAAAATGAGCCTCCACATGTACTTGAAACCAAGATCAACATTGTTAACAGTTCAATTTCTGCAAGGTGTTCATGTGTAGCTGGTGTTGGGGGATACTGCCATCATGTCGTTGGATTGCTGTTCTTTCTAGCCCATTGCAAACAGCTAGGTCTTCGCTCATTGCCCGATTCATTGACATGCACTAGTATGCCTCAAAGATGGAGTGTACCCAGAGGAAAAAAGATAGAACAGAAGAAGATTCAAGATGTGCTTGTCAAAAAATTAAGAGCAGAGGCTAATTTCACCAAATTTATTAAAAGCACACTATATTCACCTTCAAATGTTTATTTACCAGTGACAAAAGAAAATTTTGATGATTTTGAAAGCAAACCATTAATAGCAAGTATACTTCCAAGTGAAAAGAACCTTGCAAGTATCCCACATGTGCAAAGTAAATTTGGAGAAGTTCCTAAAGGATGTGTTCTTTCTTACCAGCAAAAGCTCTCTCAAGACTATGTTATCAATGATTTCAGTTGAACCAACTTTCCAACACTACCATTATCTTCAGCGGAAATGAGATTTAAGAATAATTGTTCCAGTTGTCTCACAAAGCAACAACAAGCTTCTTTAGATGCTATAATGATTACTCAAGAAGAGTCACTTGACATCCCAGAGAAAACAATCACTCAAAGTGCAAACAGTTTGTGGCATATGTTAAGAAGTAAAAGAATCACAGCAAGTAAGTTTGGGATTGTTGCAAGACGGTCGAGGGATTTTGAAAATCTTGTAAAACAGCTCAATCCATCTCGTCATGTCATAACTGCAGCTATGAAAAGAGGCATTGATTTAGAATCTACAGCTGCAATGGCCTATGCTAATGTTGCTAAGAATGGGTCTGTGAATCTATTTCCTTCTGGATTAATTATTCATCCCAGATGTCCTTGGTTGGGCTGCAGTCCAGACCGATTGGTATATGACCTACAAGCAGCTGAGAGTTGTTGCAACCCTTTGGATTGTTGGAAATCAAAGTTGTCAAGGAAGGTGAAAATGACTTTGCTAATGTTAGATATCTTTCAAAAATGTGGCTACAAATGACTTTATTTTGAAGAACACTGATATTTACTTTTACCAAGTACAGTGTCAGTTAGCTTTGACAGGTCTTGAGTGGTGTGACTTTTTTAGCTACATAAGTGACACACATTTTGTTTGCAATAGGATTAAATTTAACAAAGACTTTTTCAAGAGGCAAAAATAAGGTTGATGGTTTTATTTTCAATATTTTTAAAGTGATTGTCGTAAACTTGTGATAATTTTCTACAATTTTGTGAAAATCTCTTTTATTCTCATAGTCATAGTCTGTTACATATTTTTAGCTACATTTAATTCTTTTGACAAGACAACTGTAATCCAATATTTACAATTGTTAATTCTTACTAGGATCAGAAATTAGTCGGCCTTGGAAATTGGTAAGCAAACATGCAACTGTGTATATTTGATTAATTGACCCCAATGAATTAAGTGGTATATCAGAATAAAAAATATGATACTCTTTTATCCTTCGGATAGCCCTTTCCACATGTATGCGGACACTTGCAATTTCTTTGGTTTTTTGAACACCATTTTGAGTAAACTGAACATTACTCTCTAAGAAGGGGGGAATATTAAGTATTGCTTTCTTTTCTAATAACAGATATTCTATATCAAAACCTTTGTCTGCCATTATTGAATCTCCCTCCTCAATTAAATCTAAGATGCCACAACACCTAGTTATTTCTTCATCTGAGATTGCTCCAGTATATAACCCAGATACAAAAGAGACTGCCCCATGAGGAGAGATCCCAACCAAACCTTTAAGGGTAGTGTTGCTTTTATAGCTTGAGTATAATTGTGACTGTAATAATAAGGAGCTGGGAGTTTGTACGAAAATTTCTGTGCAATCTATTATAACTCTAGTACTTGGGTAAAGCCTACGAAAACACGGGGGCATGTAATTATTGACATTTTCCCTAGAAGGCCAGATTACTTGAGATCCCAACATGAAATATAAGTTATTGCTCCATGTAACTATTTTTTGGCTAACAGTGGATATTTGTATTTTAAATCTGTGAGCAAGGTCTTGCTCAAATAAGCCCAATCTAATACGAACCAGGAACATAAACACCTCTTCTATAACTAGCATGGTTCGTGCTTTTGGACCACTTTCTCTATCTCCTGTAGCATAACAATAGGTCATTCTCTCAGCAGTTGGTTTTATGATTTCATAAAAAGCCTTAATGTGTTCATAAGAAACAAATCCTGTGTAGAATCTTAGTTGAAAATCTTTCTAAACCAAATTTGGATAGTGCTAACTCCTCGGCGGCAGCCTTCTTGGTATTTTCAATTTCTTTATGTGCTTGGGCCTTGAATGCATTCATTTCTTCCATAACAGAAGCTGTTTCTTCCTTACTTTTTTTTAATTCTTGGGTTTTCAGAATTACCTCCAATCTTAATCCTTCCAACTCTTCTTGCATTTTTAGCAAAGGATCGACTGTGCACACTTCACTGCCAGTTTCTTCAGTTTGTGTCTCTCTAAAGCAAATAACATTTTAATCATTAAGAAACAAGGTACAGGTGAAGGCGATAATATAAACTTATTATTGACAATTCCGCATACCCAGTACAAGTGCGAATTAGTTTTCTTCTTTTTGGAGTCATTGAAGACCAGTCAAATTGGCTGGGAACAGACCCTTTTTTTAATAAACACCGTCCTGCATTATCAGGAGGTAGGTAATCGTCCTCTAAAAAGTGTCTCGAGCAAACCCTTGTGCTGCTTGATATCTTATAAAGTTAAAACAAAACATAGCATTAGTGCGTATTTATTTACAAATGATGCACTATCTAAGATTCACTGAAGAAATATGCGAGTGCTTTTTTTATAATAATACAAAGCTACCTTGAAATCAGGCCCTTCGTCTCTTCGTATTTTGACCAGCCAAAGTTTAAGGGTTTCTTTGCCGTCATTGGCACTTGGAATGCGATGGAACTTCAGGTCTTGGTGATATCTGGAATCTCCATTACATAGAGGCACACAACAGTGGTAACTTGATCTTTTTTTTGGCTTTAAAGTCGCTGAGCACTGAAGTTTATTTTTAACACTTGCGGAATCTTCGAGAATGAGTGAAAATTTACTCCTTTTCAGTTAAAAGTCAAGAAAAAGAATTGATGAAAAATTTTGCTTGTCAAATACCTTGATTCGATGCCATGTTGTCTAGCCGTGTTGTCTAGCCGAAATCGCCACAAAAACAAAAAAAATTTACTCTACATATTAAATTGCCTTGTACTCGCCATTGTTTTATGGAAAGCGTGCTCTCCAGTATGGCGTTACCTAAGCACGTGACCTCTAGCTGAAAAAGGCCTATTTGGCATTAACATGAACATGTGAAATTTTCAATGACTGACAAGCTCTTAGCCAATCAGAATTTAGAATTTTTTTATGTATATTATTACTGGAGAAAAAGGCATTAGCATTTTGCTCTTACTTTATACATCCCATATGATTCTACTTACATTTGAAACAAATGAATGAACAAGCTCCAATTAACATCTCTCAAAATAATAAAGCTCATTTAGTAAATGGTTTTCTGTAATATTTTAAACCAGACTTAAATCACATCAATTATGTTAATTATATGAAAAGGGTAGGAAAATGGACGGTATTTTGTTTAACTCGGATATTTAATGAACAGGTCGTGAATCAATTTTTGAAAACAGGTCACATAACGCAAAACAATAATAAATAAAAAACTAATAATACAAACCGAACCTTGAATGTTCTCTTACCTTAGTTGTAGATCATTTACTCTATACTTATACGCTTTCTTTGTACTAATTAAGCCGGTTTTCCACTTGCAAATTTTTGCGCCAAAAGCGATAATTTTTGAATTAAAAAAGTTCATGCGACTGGGTATATTTGTTTTCAACGAGTAAAAATTAACTCACAAAATGAAAAGAAAACAATGGAACATGGCTGAATCAAACAGTAACTAGATTACTACTTCGGAATAACGTGTTATGATTCTCATTGCTACAAAGACGACCATAACGACAAAGCAAAAACAACAATGGCTTTTTATACATCGCTCTATGTTGTAACGGCAATGAAAAGGAGAATTTCATCTGCTCGTGAGAGAGCTTAGCAATCACTGCATATAATACGCTTCCATGAAAATCGTTTGTTTCGTATTTCGTCCATGAAAATGTTTTCTAAACTTGGTTCTCTGCAAAGTATCTTTGTACGATGAAAGGGAAGTTCAATCAATTCCCAAGCAAAAAACTCCTTAACGTCCATCATTTTAAATACTGAGTACGGCAGACAAACGTGCATGCAAAAAGGAAAAACGACTAAAAAATCTGATGGGCTAGCGAACTATTTTGGCTGCAAAAAATTAAAAATCATAGGAACTCAAATTTTCGTCGAGGCGTGATGACGGCTTTGCCGTTTACGTTGCGTTTAGCAGTTTAGGTTTTAAGGGCAGGAAGCCCTTTTTGTTGTAGGTAAAGTAACGCAAGCTTTTTAGTATCTCTACTAAAACAAAATGACTTTTGTGAAGCATAGTAATTATTTTAATTTAGTACAAATCATAAATATTCCTATTAAGCTATCAACAGAGTTTTAATAAAACATGAAATACACCTCTTGACAATGCAAATCTTGAATAACAAATGCAAAACTACGTATTAAATTCGACTTTTTCGAAACAACAAAACTCAATGGCAAATATATAATTTAGGATTGCCGCTTGTCGTAAACGTTAAACTAAAACTCTATTTGCGCAATACAAAAAACAATAAGAAAAATACAAATACCATTTGAATATAATGAATAATTTGACACGAGTTACAAGAAATCGAAGTTTAAGGATAATTGACAGAAGAGCAAGTCTTAAGGCCTAAAAGCAGGGGCGGATCTGGGGTATGTCAAATCCGTCGCGCGACTGATGTTTGAAAATCAAAAATTACTATTCATATTAATTAAAAAACATTAATTATTCTTACTTTATTATCGCATTTATTTCGTGATAAAAATCCAGCTTTATTTATTATTGAAAACTAATGACTAATCCAATGAATATCTCATTGGTAACCAGATCAGTTGAATTTTAATTGACCTGGAATAACCGACTGATAGACGGGGTGGCTTGACTGGTTCGACGGATAAAGGAGTCTATGAACGCCAAAAACGCTTTTTCATTGGTCAATGGCCTGATCAGTGGACAGTCTAGAATGGTCTCGAGTGATAAGAGGGGTGGCCGGACGTATAAGGGAGTCCAATTACTATCTTACAATTGGTTCATTTGATTTTTTGTTTTATTGTGATTGGTTTGACGGATTTCGACTGATAGCCAACTGAACTAACATAGTCAAGCTCACTGTCTGAATTAAATGTTTGATCGTTTCATAGTAATTTTTATAAGCATGATTGAAACTAAACTACAATCAGATGGAATTTATGGAAATCTCTTTACAAATTCATATATTGACATGAATGCTGCTGTCGAAACTGTGAATTTTTTCACGAGGGTGAAAAATTTATGGATAAATTGTAAATGCTTGGCAAAGACGATCTCGCGAGCGACATTTCAGTCTTTGATGTTCAAAAGAAAGCCAACATTGTTTTGAGTTTTATCAGCAGAAATTTACATCCAAAATCGTAAGTAAAGGACAAGTGAAGTGTATGCATGAATATAATATATCAAAGTCAATTTATGCGAGTGTGTGATGCGATTTATGTCAATATGGCGTATGGTAAGCAGATTGATGCTTCTAAAATTGTTGTTGCCGAAGGAATTTTAGCTATGATTTCTTTAGTGTTTGGGGAATCGTGGCCGTTATATGGCAGCGAAATCCTACATTCCTGCAAATATAGTTCAATGGACAAAAAATCTGTAGCCATATGGCGCCACACTATTATTTACTTTATCATAAACAAATGTTTGGGGCTTTTCAGTTTATGATCATTGATCATTCAATCATTGGACAGTAATACTACATATTGTTTAAGATTTGAGAAAATTAACATTGATTACACGAGAAGCTGTTTATTATAACCTGTGATTTTGAGTCTTCTGATCCATGAAGCTTTTTATTTTGACAATTTGACTGGAATGATATTAAACCTTAGTATTTCACATACATGAAATGTTGTCCCATGTCACATATTGCCCCCTTTTCTAACTGAACACCTTATGTAGAGATGTAAAGGTGTGTTAATCTACGGCTCATACCAGATTGTTAGCCATAAATTCCAAAGGGCTATTGATGTACGAAAAGCATTTCTATAAAGTAAAAATGTCTTTCTATGTATGCAGATAAACCTTAAAATTTGGCAAAACAGCAAAGTATTTTTCATGATCACTAAGTAATTCTTCTGATGATCATTATAATTTCTAAACTAAATTATTTCAGATTTACATTTAAACGTGGTTTGATCATATGAAAAGATATTTATCATAACCAGTAAGCATGAAACATGAACCAATTTTAACATTCAGGTAAATATATAATTAAAGACATGTTGGTTACATTCTGTTTGTATTTGCAAATACAATGCTACTAGTGATTGCTATATAGCATATCTTGCATATACTTACAGAAGATAATAGTCTAGTGAAATGCCTAATAAACATTAATGACATTAAGCTGTCCTTGACTGCAAATTTTCACTATGATAATTTTTGCTTAATCTTTCGCACAAAAAAATTTTGAGTTTGTTCTCAAATGGTGAATTTGTTGGCACTGATGTGGAGATGGGTAAAGGGTTACAATAAACTTGCAAGGTTTGAGGTCTGAGCTTTTATATATCTATGAACTGTCACTTGTAGTACCAAATTTTTAACTTAACTCATTACATAGAGGTTTGAATGGGGGTCTCTAGGGGGGTCTATGCCTGACAACTTGGTAGAAATTTTTAAAGCCTATATCTGTTTTTGAATAGCATTATTGTAAAATACATTTTACGTTCCTAGACATGCTAATGAGCCATATATTTGGCATTATAATGAGCTTAAATATTTGGCAAAACATTCAAGTATTGTTCCTTCAATTTATTTTTTTGAAAAAAACGTAAGCAAAATGTGTTGTTTTTACGCAAAAACGATGCCCACAAAATACATTTTGTATTGCTCTAAAACGCTGAAATTGGCATTTCAAGGCTCTGAAATTCAAAATTTCTCAGGGGAGGATGCCTCAGACCCCCCATGTGCGGAGCGCCTTCGACGATTTATGACTAATGTTCAAAAAATCCTAGATCCGCCCCTGCCTGAAAGAATGAGACGCCAAACTATACAAGATGATGGAGAACATTTAGTCAGAGATAAGGAGATGAAACTCCGAATGAGAGTTTTATCTCCGTAAAAATCAGATAGTTTAATTAGAACTCAAGGAGTTGTTGCATTTTGCGTATGTTATATTTTTTGTTGTAATAAAGATCCACACGAATTTTTAAAAAAATTACGACATGAAAAACGAAAAAGTCTTTAACAAAGTCAACGCAGACAGACGTTTATGTAAAAAAATCCACTCGACATGAGCACGATGTGCGCATTAAAATTGTCCATAGTTCCCCACTTCCTAACTGTATGTAGCCTCCTCAAAACATTTGGCAGCAAATTTTGTAAAGAGAACAAATGGAAACGAAAGATAATTGCAACATTACTAAAATTAGTATAATTCTTGTAATAAGCGATGCTTATCTATAGCAAATATAAACCGATTTACATAGTACTTTTAACTTGCTTTGTTTAAATACTCTACAAACCCTATGAAATTGAATGGGCGCAAAACTGTCTGAAAACCACTTTTTACCGACATAATTTAATAAAGCAAACACGCTAAAGAAGCAAATGCAAACAAAAAAAACATTTCGCCGAGTTCCACATAAGAACAAACCGAAACAAAATACAATTGCAACATTAATAAATTTAGCAAATTTTCACAGTCAGAAACCATCCATTTAACGAGCAGTACAAGTTTACAGCAAAAATAAGCAGAATTGCTGAAAGTATTTCCATACTTCAAAAACGACGCAAATATATATCCTATTTAGACTATAGTCTAATGATTTCTAACAAACAATTTAACATCCTTAACATACCAACACATCATCACAAACATACCTTGTTTTGTTTTTGCTTAGCAAATCGTTGTTGATGTTTGTAGTTTTAATTTCTTTTAATTGATATTCAACAATACGGTCATGCGTTTCTACAGGTAATATAAAATAAATATGATTTTATGGTATCAGTCAAGATCAATATTTATTCAAACTTATTAAATGACTTAATATATGGCGAACAATTACATTATGATGACAATTATACATCGCAAACGCGCATAACGATTCTGTGAATTTTGTATGACAAAACTTTTACTGGCTCACAGTCCAATTTTTCGTATTTTCCGATACAACGCAAAGCAAGTTATAAGCTTCACACATACCTTTACGTTGATATGTGGCCAGGGGCAAATTATTTTGTGCCGCGGAATTTAAGTCATTTAAAGAAAGATTGTAATGCAAAGCAAAGATACGGTTTATGAGTTTTTTGTTTTATTATAATGTATAGGTTTGATTTTAATTTAGAGATTTAGAGTATGTTGATTGATAAGTAAAAAAATGTAAAATGTAATCTATTATCATAACGTATATGCTTACTATAGGATTATTTTACATTCTCTGCAATATGTATATACATACTTATATGCATTATGGAGTCGATTGCAAAACAAGAGGATTTGATTCAACATTTGCATACCAGCATGAGACAAACACTATTTTAAATATGCTCTTTTCATTCTTTGTTGACGAATTTGAGTTTGAGCATATTTATTTTTCGTTCTCTGTACCAAATATTTTAAAATACTTTAAAATCGAAAAGAGAAGTCATATCTTTTTTATGCAGTCGATTGCAAAGTCAGAGCATCTTGATTTTATATAAGCATATCAGCATGAGGCAAGTAACATTTGCTAAATGCTTGAATAAAAAGAAATGAATAAAAGTCTTTTTATTTAGTGTTAGTGACAAGATGACAATTAAGAGTGAAGCAAATCTATTTTTCCATTATTTTGATTATACTAAGGACAAATCCAAATCATTATACAGGGTGTTAGAAAAAAAGGAATCCCTTTAAATAATTATGTACGCATAAAATGAAATCTGCTTGAGATAACTTAGTCTGGAATGGAGATATTTTCTGCCTGTTTTATTTAGTTACACGTTTTTCGATGTTCAAAGTAAGTAATGGAAAATATGATTACGTTATGGTGGCTTTATATTCTAATAATATGTCGCTTTTTTATGTTACAAAGATGTAATATTGCTCGCGCAACTTATAAGGGTCACATATATCGTTTGCGTCGATACGTGGCAAATTATTTCGTTCCACGGAATTTAAATCATCTTAAGAATATATTCACTAATTGTTACGAAAACAAGGAAACGCTTATAATTTTGGCTTTTGTTTAGGCATTTATTGTATCATTACATAATGCATGCAGCAAGCTTACTATATACAACTCTTAGCTTTTTATGGGAATAATTAAATGTATGATATTTTCTCTCGGGGATGTGTATACTCTTACAGGCGTATGAAATACGATAATTGGGGGGTGGGGAGGGAGAAGGCATATATTCATATATGCATGTTATAATCTGCCGAAAAACAATGAATTTAAAATACGGCATAATTGGCTTGTATTCTCCACAATTATCGATCTTTCTACGTCCATGCATCATGGGGCGATGTTTTTACATTGAATCAAGATTTTTTAAGTAAACATTACGAAGCGTTTTCCTTCCACTTCACCTTACGGCTGACCTATGTGTTACGTTTTTATAGGCAACTCAGTCCTACGAAATATGCAATTTAAAAACAAAATCCAATTGTATCACACAAGAGAAGTAAAGTTTTGAAAAACACATCACCCCCTGTTAAGTGGCTTCCGACAGATTTCACGAAGCTCGCACGTGATCTACATGTTATCTTTAGAGCTGTGCTTTGAATTAAGAACCTAAATGTTGTTATGGAAGATTTTTCCCTTACGGATAAAGCTAATCTTTTCATTTTTTCGATTGGTACTAAAATACAATGTGTTTCGTTACGATACTGCAATCAAGATACTTATGAAGTCAATGAAACGGAACTTATCGAGCAAAAAGGCAACGACATTCTGCAATGGCGCCGATTTTAACAGAATGTCTGTGTACGAAATATCTAAGATAAAAGACACTGCATTGCATCCAAACTTGACAAAACTGTGGTTAAAATCTTATTTTTGTCATCAGTGATCAAGAAAATGTACAAGATTTACTGAACACTTTTAAGATTCGGCGATAAAAAAGCACACAAGACGGCAAAATATGGCTGAAAGCCGTTTAAGGAGTTAGGTATGCGCAATATATTTTGTCGTATGCCAGCAAAATCAATGTCAAATGCTTGAAATAACGAATAATTAGAGTGGGTTGAGTGTGGTTTTTCATCCTATATGATTTTTTCTTTGAAAATATGAAAATTCAATCTTTGCTAAAGAATATTTCTTAATTTATGCAAAATTGACATTTGACCATAGCTGGTGTATGATAATTTTCTCAGTAAATATTAAACTTTTGTAAATTTTTCCTCCCATGACCACCCCTAAAAGTGAAACTTCTAAACACCTTTAACATTACAGAATTGTTATTGCTATTTTTTTCTGGAAGTTAGAGGTATGTTGACAGTGCCATTTCAGGGGGGTCTCAATTTCAGGACTTTCGTCCAAGATTGAGCAAATGGCATGTATGCCATGTTGTTCGTCAAGGTCATTTTACCCAAAAACAGTTGAGATAACGTCCGGTAAATAAAGTGCATACAAACTCTTATACATATCCTAGACTATAAGTTGACTTTGGTTGTTTGGTAGTTTTAAAATTGCAATCACAGCAAAGTGTCACATAATGATTATTCAAAAACATCATAAATAAAAAGCGACAAAATGATCATTGAAGAAGTTTGAGCCAAAGGTCAGTGAGCAGCAGAATATTGCAGGATTTGTGAATTCTGCACTTGAGGTGTCTTTTTGAAATTTGCAATAATTTTTAAGTTTTTTGTGTGAATTTTGGCCTTTTTGTGCCGAATTCATTACTATTATGTAGTTATATGACACCCATGTGCGTTGGAAGAAATAAACAGATTTGCAACATTACTAAAATAAGCAAAAATCTAAATTAACAGTCAGAATCTGTAAATATAATGAGCAATATTAAATTATAGCAAAGATAAACCAGTATTAACAGTTCTACTTCTAAAACAGTTTAAATATTTAAATTATTCAATGATTTCATGACATCAGTTTAGTTTCAACATTTTTAATTTGAATTTGCCCGTCAGGTGTAAATTTATAAATTTCATTTCATAATTACACAAAATCAGTGACCTAGCACATATTTCACAAATATACAATGTGGATAAAACCATTATTAATTTCTAACATGCAATTTATAAAAATTGTTATAAAATTTGCAAATGGTATGGTAGCTAAATGAACAAAATAATTGCATACAAAATCGTTGCATAATAGCACTTAGTAGCTAATAATGATCATATTACATCGTTCGTAAGCACCTAAAACACGCCTAATGATTGTGTGTATTTTGTCTTACAAACCTTTCACTGATTGATTCTTAAAACTTTTATATTTTCATGTTTATACTGTCGAGCGTGATATGTATCCTTTGTGTCGATACGTGGCAAATTATTTTAGATTCTTTAAAGCATAAATGAATCCGTTTGATTTTAAACTTGAAGCAAATTGATTGATTTGTGCAAAAAATGTAAGTTTTAATGCTTTATGCCCGTAATAGGACTCTATGTTTCTGCAGTGCGTATATACTTATTCACTCATTACATTTATGAAATCACCAAAAAACATTTGGCAGATTTTGTCACGAAAACTAACGGAAGCGAGAGGCATTTGCTACATCGCGAAAATCTTCAAATTTATTGACTATATATATATATAACAAACGATACAAGTTTATATCACTAATAAACGGATTTGCTCATTTTGCTGATCGATATTTCTATACTTAAAAAATGACTCAAATATTTGAAGAATTCAACATTAGCTGTAGAATTACTCTTCCAAACTGAATTCGCTTTGTGAGGCATATATGTCATTAAATCATATCTCAAAATTAGTGAAATAACACATATTGCACAATTATACAATACTTCTTCAGTTAATCTAAAATAAATATACTTTCTGGCATTATAGCAAGATTATAATTTATTCAAAATGTATAAAAAGTTTTATAGATCGCAAACAATTTACATTTATGGACTGATTTATACATCGTAACCACACATAATGATTCAGTTTATTTTTTCTCACAAACCTTTAACTGGTTGACGGTTTAAGTTTCAGGTTTTCGCAATTGACATACTTTGCAGATTAAGCACTGTATGTATATCTGTTGAGTCGATACGTGGCATATTATTTTGTGTCACGGAATGTAAATCATCTTAAGAATGGATTATTATGTAAAGCAAAGATACGGCATATGATTTTTATTGTTTTTGTTTATGCAATAGATAAACATAACTTTGAACAAAATTGTCAGTAGCAAAAAATGTTTCTAATAACGCATTATCATAGATTAGTTAGGCCACGTTTACACTATACCGGATTACTATCGTAGCAAGTTGAATTTCCTTTGTACTGAAAGGCGGTGAATTTGTGCAACGTCAGAAATACAATCAAATAGACTAAATTTATCAACTTAATAAGCATTTAATCCGTACAGTTACCCTTTTAAAGCAAATGAAGATGTCATGATGAGCGAATCCGGTGTGGTGTAAGCGCAACCTTAGTACAGCTTACTTT
>NW_025813469.1:9694662-9752364 GCF_021976095.1 Xenia sp. Carnegie-2017
ACCCGCTGGTCTCACGGTTTCTGAAGGGAGTAATTGAACTAAGACCAGCACTACCTCGTTATCGAGAAATTTAGGACGTAAGAACCGTAATAAATAAATTATAAACATATCACGAAACTTCAGTAAATTAAAAGACCAAACACTTACATTAGTAGTGTTACTTTGATTATTATCAGCACAACGTTGGATTAATATGAATAATATATAACAAATGGAAAGAAAAGTCCGAATAACCATTGGCAACAAGGTAAAACAAACCAGACCGGGACATCATTATACACTATCGAACTTGAAAAGTATACCCATGACAGAAAATTGTGCGTAGTCACACATTTAAATAAATCTGCACACTCAACTATTAATAAGTTATGTAAAACCATTTAGATCTGGTTTCTCTAACGTAAACGGCAAAGCCGTCATCACGCCTAGACGAAAACTTGAGTTCTTATGATTTTCAATTTTTCGCAGCCAAAATAATTTGCTGGCCAATCAGATTTTTTAGTGGTTTTTGATTTTTGCATGCACGTTTGTCTGCCGTACTCAGTTTTTAAAATGGTGGACGTTAAAACAGCCATTGTTTTGTTTGCTTTGTCGTTCTGGTCGTCTTTGCAGCAATGAGAATTATAATACGTTATTCCGAAGTTGTAATCTAGTTACTGTTTGTACTGTTTGATTCAGCCATTTTTCATTGATTTTTTCCATTTTGTGAATTAATTTTTACACGTAGAAAACAAATATACCCAGTCGCACGAAATTTTTTAACTCGAAAATTATCGCTTTTCGTGCAAAAATTTGCAAGTGGAAAACCGGCTTAATTAGTACGAAAAAAGCGTATAAGTATAGAGCAAATGGTCTACAACTAAGGGTAGAGAACATTTAAGGTTCCGTTTGTACAATTAGTTCTTCATTTGTTCTTGTGTTGCATTATGTGAGCTGTTTTGAAAATTTAAAACACGACATGTTCATTAAATAAACGAGTTGAACAACATTCCCTTCATTTTCCCTACCTTTCTGATATAATTAACATCATTGATGTGATTTAAGGCTGGTCTAAAATATTACAGAAAAGCATTTACTGAATGAGCCTTATTATTTTGAGAGATGTTAATTGGAGCTAAGCTGAGCTAAACTGAAGTCAAATGCATAATATTAATTTACATGAAAGTACATCATATAAAGCTTTTGTGACGGATTCTTCTTCATTCATTTGTTTCAAATATAAATAGAATCAGATAGGATGTATAAAGTAAGAGCAAAATGCTAATGCCTTTTCCTCCAGCAATAATATACATGAAAAAAATTCTCAATTCTGATTGGTTAAGAGCATGGCAGTCTTTGAAAAACTCACTTGCGCATTTTTATGCCTAATTACACTTGAAACCATGTTATTACATAAAAAAATAACAAATTCTTTCATATTTAACCCAATACCAATAGCCTTAGGCACAGTTACGTAGGATTGATTATGATGCCAACGCAGAGTGTTAGCTACATTTGTAAAAGAATTTATTATTGTAGGGCACACGTACATGAATAACCTCCCCCCTCTAGTGCTTTAGTTGGTTATACGCGACAGCAAAAGAACATAATTGACACTTTATTTAATTACAAAACACCACTTATTGCTACGACTATCACATGTGTCAACTTAAATTCCTGTATATGTTAATGCGAGTTAGTCATTTAGACACAAAGTGTATTATTGCATAAGGTATATACAATACTGGAATTTCGAATGCCACTTTGTACCTAGAGCTGAGGGTAACGCCAGCAGTAGCGTAGCCAGCCCAAATTTTTACTTCCACTATGCAAAGATTATTGTGTTCACCGACCGTGAGAACAGTAGATTTCTAAAGTAACGAATAATGGTAATCTTTCAGAATTTTCATAGCGGAAGTAAATTTGCAAGCTGGCTACGAAACTGAACGCCAATGCTATCGTCTTGTTTTTAATTCAAAATAATGTGACGATTTAATACAATTTTTAGGCAAGCAAATGGAAAAGTGTCTTGAACACATACCATGGAACAGTTTTAACTGGTTTGGAAGAGTAATACTTATTGCCTTTTTTTTATTTGGCTTTATCGTTTCTGGTATTGCATTAAATTTATATGGTGATACTTCATTTCATTGTTATATCGAGATTATATCAAAGACCAAAGAAATCTCTCTCTTAAAAAACATTGAATCAAGATGTTTCATACAATACAAAGATGGACTAACTTTCAAGTATGCTATTTTTCTTGTGGTGTGTTTGAATTTTCGCATTATCTTAATTTGGAGTATTGTCTATGGATATTATGTAAAGCGTCGAATTGAACATAATGATAATAACAGTCCAATAGAAAACAGTGATGAACAAAGTGAACCTCTACATGCAGAATATAGCGAAGAAATTCATCAATCTAATAACGTTGCATTTAATTTTTCTTCATTTTACATGTACATCTTTCAGTTGGTGGTTCGCTTCATCATATTGTCTGTCTTTGTTGGATTACTTTTCTCTGCCAAGTTTCCCATTAGCTTCACCTGTAAATACGTCCAAAAATGAAAGAAATTTTCTTGTTAAATCATGCCATTTCTACCATTGTTTATGTAAATCCCAACGGTGATAATACTGAAATCTTAATTAAAGCTGTTTTATCGGTCAATTTAATTGTAATAACACTAACAATTTTAGAGCTGTGTTACTTGAAATATAAGGCTTGGACAGATAACTCTTTTAAAAAAGAGGAAAAATTTTCTAAAGTTTACTTGAATTTTGTACCGCTCCAAAAAGAGGACTGTGCAAATCCTTTGAAAGGAAAAGAAGAAGAATTTGGAAAACATTTGGAAGAAATTAAAAACACTTTCAATACCGACAAAGTATTTGAAATACATGACGACTTTGGCAACGAGATGAAAGAGTGGCGAAATCTTGACGATATTTACATCAACGTCTTAATGCAAGCAGACAGACAATGAAAGAATGCTTATCCAGAAAGTTTGAAAGACACGAAGCCTTTCATTGGTATCTTACAATAAGAAAAGATACAAAAAAATTAACAAGAGCAACAGAAATTTTTAAACCAATCCAGGAGGAGCAAGACCAATCGTATCCCCGTACCATTTTAGTTATTGGAAGGCCAAGAAACGGTAAAACTATGTTAACAAAAAAAAATTTACTTGAATGAATGAAAAATTCAGATGAATTTTTTTTTGATAAACCAGTTCTTTTAATTAGATGTCGTGGTATTAACAATGGCAACATTAATCTCAAAGATATGTTAAGTGATTGTAATGGAGTTTTAAATCTTAATTTTCCTAAAATTTATGACTTTATAATCAATAATCCTGAAAAAAATGTTCTTGTCTTTGATGGTCTTGATGAACTATCTTTTAATAAAGAATGCCAGAAAACTGATGGTTCAATCCTCCATGATGCGAAAATGCCAGCATTTAGACTATTAAGTTTGTTTGTAAGACGTAAACTGTTGCCTGGTGTCACTGTTGTTATAACATCACGACCCACAGCTGAACATGCATTTGATAAACTAAAATTTGACCGAACAGTGGAGATCTTAGGTTTTTTTGAATCACATTAATAATTCTAATGAACTTCGTAGCCTCTGCTACATCCCTGTCAACACTTATATTGTCTGCTTGACCCTAAAGGAAAGCTTTATAAATAATGCTGACGATATTCCAAAGACAATCACTGAATTGTACAACAGAGCAATTAAAATCTTACTATGGAGACACCATCCTTCTCTCAAGAAAAAGGAAACGCCGAAAAATCATTTGACTATCCCTTTACCATCCTCACTTGATAAGGAATTAAAAAGAATAAAAGAAAATCAAAGAGAGGAATTGAGGAAGGAAATTTCATTTTTGAAGAAGAGAATAATACAGAATTTCAAGATTTGGCAAATTGTGGTGTTTTTCATCAGATACCACATAAACGACGCTTTTTTATTGTTTTCTTCATTTAACTCTTCAGGAATTTTTAGCTGCGTGGTGTATTGTTGACGATTGGCAAAACCTTGGACAATTTTTGGATGATCACGTTGCAGATCCTAAATGGCATTTGGTGATTGAATTCATTGCTGGTTTAGTTGGAGATATGAAGAAAAGAGCTGAAGTAGAGGATAATAACGTTGTTGAACAAACGTAAAATGTTTATATGTATTACTAAAAAATCTCTGCACGCTTTATGTGGTTACGTGAAATTTTTTATTAAATCAAATAGAACTCATTTTTTTAAAAAATATTATTTATTATTTTTCTACTGCAATTTTCATAAATTTGTGTTCCAAGCGACAATCAAAGAATGTTTGACAGATGACATCTCATTAACCTATTTTATTCGAGCATTTATCCTTATATAAAAAAAGTGGTCGAAAATACTCCTCTTACTGTTTTATTAGTAAAATGTGTAACTTTCATTGAAACCTAAAGTATGTACCGACCTCAGTTATCAAATAGAAAAGAGAAGAGCATCTTAAAAAATGATTTAAAAGCATGAACATCAATGAAAATAAATTTTCATAATTTGATGCATTGCACTAAATCCAGTCAAAAATAATATATAGCTTTATATAGTTTTCTATTTTATTCAATACTACATAAATTAACACTGCATATTGTAGAGCAATGTTTATGTGGTAGTGGTAAGTGTTATAATTTTATGGAATAAGGTAAAAAACCACATTTCATTTTTACAAAGCGCCTTTTCGTTTTATAAAAGTTATTCATTTTTTGGCTATCCATTTCAGCTAACTGTATAATTTATTTTTAAATGGAAATATTGGATATCAGGTTAGCTCTAGTGTTTATTGTTCCAGTATGTTTTTACATATATTCAGATAAGCCACTAAGGTCAGCAGGACAGTGTAGACCTGCATAAACAATGTGCCTTACTTTATCAGTTTCATATGACATGACGTCAGTTTTATGACGTCAAATGTCTAACGTCATAAAATTTGCCTACTGTATTTAATATTCTATATCTGCCCCACTATGAAAAGTCCCAAGAAATCCAAATTTCGGAACATGCTAAAACGAATGATTTTCTGTGCTGATGTGAAAAATAAAATACAAGCATGCTCAAAGAAATGGCGAAAAAGACTTACAACAATTATTGAAACAAATCAAATTGAAAGAAACAATAACGTATTTTCGATGTAGTTTGTTTGAATTTATGTTATATGTGAAATATTTAAATTAAGTTGTTTTTGTTGTTAAAATATTGGATAAGAAACGATGTGTTTTGTCACAAAAGTGTCGCAGTTAATACTGTTGCCAAATGCACTATGACGCACAAGACATCAAAACATTACATGTACAATACATCATGAAAAATATTCAAGCGCTTTCTTCATTCTACGTTTCTCTTGGTTTAACAAGATTTTTTGTTGAAACGTATAATTTCGGGAGTGCCTGTCAAATTTTGATTTTCCAGACGTAAACATCGCTAGTTTCCGCTATGTAAATGAAACAAAATGTTTCAAATATTCAAATATTGGGCAAAATACCATATGAAGAGACAACAGGTATAGATGCAAATTCAGTTTTGAATCAAGCAATACTGGTTTGCGTGCAAAATTTTTTTGAAAAGGTTTCTTGGCTTCTTAGTAACAACGCAATGAGCATTAAAGTAAATTGATTAATGCAAGATTTGATTCAGAAATTTCCTGCTCAGAGCATGAAAATCAATGTGAAACAGAAATTTTTGGCTGGTAATAAACATTAAAAGTTAGGTGCCATGTTTATCTTCATTAAATTATAATTTAAAAACTGACTGCAAAATTTTATCAGAAGCATATTCTCTTTTTGAGCTACCACTAGACAAAATGATTTCATGGCAAGAAATGGAATCTAGTCAACTGTGGTAGACATTGCACAACGCGTAATCAGAACTAAATTAATACACAAAGAGCACAGACGTAGCTCAGGATTATAGCTACAATATATGGAAATGGTTAATATTCTTAGTGCTTTCATCAGTGCAGAGTGATTAAACAAGTGGCATTTGCAATTACATGTTATCAGCAAAATGATACCCTTCTTGCTGCAGCCTGGCACAATCTGTACGTTAAATGTGCAAGTTTAGATCTTTTATCAATGAGTTATCTAGAGCAAGATAAACCAGAAGTGTACCTAAGCTTTAATTCAGTGCTCCATGCTGTCAGACGAAGTAATAGATACTAGGCAGGTTTCCCGACATACATTATCATCGAACAAGTGTTGATGCGTAACTTAAAGACCAGCAGTGTTTTAACAAGGGTGTGAGGTATGACCAAGCATTAACGGCATACATGGCTTCTGGAGAGGCCTGCCAATGTTGAAGTGAGTCGGTTAAGGCTAGATTACACAGTAATAAACTATAGTTCTGGTGAACAGGATAAACATGTTAGTCATGCAAGAAAAGAGAGAGAGGAAAAGCATACTCTGAAAATCTTTACTGCCTTCAAGGGCAAAAAGCATTTTCTTGAGACTCACAATTAAGAATTAAATATCTTAATTGGAGTCAATGGACAAAGGCAAAGACTGTAAGAGAAAAGATTTTTTCTTTAATGAAGGATGGGTCGCTTTTCGAGTACCAGTTCTAAAGAAAATACATGCTGTAACTTTGGCAAAAAAATCTGCTGTAAATATATGTGATACGCAGGTACAAGTTGATCTCCTATCACTCTTCCGCTACGAACTGTGTACGTATCCTTCTTCCTTTTTTTTACTCTCCTTTGATGTTATTGCAACAAGCCTGTTTTGGCTGATGTGATTTGGTCTAGACTTTCTCATGAAATCCAAGTCGAAAGCCCAGGTGGTGAAAAGGACCGGCAATATGTTTTAGACAGGGGAGCACTTTTGCACTGAATACCTTGGCCATCTCCAAGGTCTATAACCTTCAGAGAGTATGTCTTTCATATTGTCATAATGTAGCAAAAACTATAAAAAAACCTTTATTGTAATTGGCGGGTATAGACAGCACATCGACTAAGCAGATGACGCAAATGAGAAGGTCATTAGGAAAGACAGCTCCAATGGTATCTTTAACTGAAGAAATGAAGATTAGCCTCAAAATATATCTCTTCCTATCAAACCAATAGAACAAGCAGATATTTCTTGAAGTTTCTATCTAAGAGAACAAGGTTGCAAGACACATCATGCAAATAGTGACCCTGATTTACTAATTGATAAAACAACAATTGAGTCTGCTAAATCAAAATCTACCATACTTGTTGGAGATGACACTGACCTATATTTTTTTTATTTTCTACGTTGAATTTGATTGCTTTGACATTTTCATGCACTTGTCATACTGTACAATAGAAACGTAGGACAGATTATAGACAACCTGCGATACATACGTGACCAAGAAAATCTAGCTCATAAGAGAAGAAAAATCAAGCCGAAAAACCTTTCTCTGACGTGTGCAGCTAAAAAATATCACAGCTACCGCGTGTTTTGTCAAGTTCAGCTTTGGTGAGAAAACAAAATTGATGCTGAAGAATAGGGTTGGAAGCTACGAGACAACTACACTGACTCCACTAATGACTAATCTTCCAGCAGCAGCCAACAGCCTTTTACGGATCATACGCTGTAGCTGTAAAAGTGGATGTGATACACACAAATGCTCGGTCCGAAAGCATGGATTACAATGTTCAGTTGTTTGTGGACACTGTAAATTCTCAAGCTGGGCCAATTTGTCTGATGATACATCTCACCAAACAAGCGACAACGACGACGAGCTTTGAACTTTAAATTGTTGCTTAGTACGTTTGTATTTTATATTTTTACAATAGAATTTTAATTCATTAAATAACAATTTAAGATAAAAATATATATAGATTTCAAAAATCGAAACTTCAATTAATGTATAGTGATATAATACGCGCATCCTCCTCAATTTTTTTTAACCGAAAGCCTTTTTATCGATAAAAATGACCAGAATTGAATTGTGAAATGGGGAAATATTAGCCATAAAAAGACATTTCTGATACCAATGTTGCTTGAATTTTCTACGTACAAAAAAGACAACTTTGGAGCTTTTCCAAAAATAGGAATTGATAGGACTTTTAATGTGTTGCTTCAGATCATCTTCCGAGGTAAATAACGTTGAAACACCTTCTGTTGAAATTTATGGAGGATTAAACCCTATAATGACTGGACTAAATGTTGTGGCTGCTGTGCTGTGAGCAGCATATATAGATGCATCTATGGGTTATTATCGGCTGGCAGTATATGTAGAAACGTTATCATGGGTTTCTAGTAACTAACAAAAATTCTATTTTGAGAACCTCGTAAGTGTACTGTTTGTTTGAAGTACTCTTTGATGAGAGCCACCGGACAATGTTTTCTGGACTGAGAAGCGCAAAGTTCTGAACTTACTACGAAATGTTTGATTGTTTAGCAGTGTAAAGCGAGATAATAATGCACTAAGAGTTGTTTATCCAGCACTATATATTCAGTGTCCTTGTTTAAGAGTAAAGCCAAAAAAATTACTCATTCTCTGCAGCTGCCCAAAATTGATTGTTCTCCAGGAGGACAAGATAGTCGATAGAACTCCTTCTGAAAATCTCTCAAAAGATACCCGAAAATATGATACATCAGCACGAATAATTTCAGGTGAACAGAATGAAGTCTGGTTTTCTTAGCGTACTGGTTTTCTGGTTTTCTAAGTTAAGGGAAATCATAAAATAAATATGGTTTCCAACCTTATTGAAATACGTTAGAGGCCTAATGATTCGGATGATAAGATTTAAAAGGTTTCACTTACTTTAACTAAATTGAGAAGAGTATTGTTAAATTACTAGGTTTCTACATTTTGCCTGGCTCATATGAGATTTTACCTCAGTTTCAGATTTTACCTCAGCCCATTCAGTTTCTTTTAAAGGCTTTCTAGACTGCTCATTGCCAATCCATTCTACTTTCCTGCTGTGTGTACTCTGGTTACCAACTTATCATGCTGTATACACCAATTTTAAATTGTACAAAATATAGTGAATGGCTGACTTCAGTCATTTTCTCTCTCTCTCTCTCTCTCTCTCTCAAAAAAAGAGGTTTGGCATTTCTAAATAATTGATATTGTGAGTAGATTCAACAACAGCCCAACACCCTCAGCCCCTAACTTTGATCCCTCAAGATCACAAGGTCTTTGAGTCTATGTATCTGTCGATAAAATACAGTCTGATTTTGTGGGGGGTTGAGTTCAGTGGCGTAACACAACCATGGTGGACCCTTTGTCGATTTAGCCATTAGTGGTGCCCTAAGCTTTAGCAGAAAATAGGTTAAATAATTGTACATATTAGCTTAATAGTAAAATAGAGACTTTATCGTGGTGACAAATTTGTAAATCGTTTTAAAGAAAGCAAATACTATTGTGAATGATAAAATTAATAAGTTAATATTTCTTAAAAGAACTGTTTTAAGTAAAGAGCACTAACCCAATATTTCTGAAAGAAGTTTTATGAAACTATACGACACGATGCTATTCGGCAGACTACTCTTCATGTGTCAACGTCTGCTAAATATTTTCCTCAATATTTGTAAAATGAATAATAAATATTAAATAAAATAAGATCATAACATATCGTTTGTATGCTGTTACGTGCGTGGTCCCGAAAGAATAATTATTAATTTTGGTTCTATTTCCACACACAAGAAAGATAGTGTGAACCAGATATATTCCTCAAACAATTTCTTTATCGACGCGTAATTATTAAAGTAGATAAGTGTCTTAACAATAATATTGACAAGTTTGAGTAAAACTTATCTCCTCTGTCTGAGTACAACCACGAGTCTTTACTCTTGATAGTAGTTGTTATCATGTAACATATGCTCTGTTGAAAAAGTAATTTGACTTTTACGTTAAAAAGTAATTTGGAATTTATAAACGTTACCTTGAGAACTGAACAGTTATCTTGAATATTCGGTGTTTTTTAATTTACTTAGCTTCTATATGAAATCCTCCTATCATATTTACAAAAGGCATTATCAAAGCAATTTTTACAAAAAAAAACACTATGATATTTTTTCATACTACATTTTCATTGCTCATAATCTTCATGCATTAATTTCTAAGTAGCAGAAATATTAAATGTTTAATAACATTTAATAAGAAAATTATTTTTTCAAAGCAAAATAGTATGAAAATTTCATCATTATTGCAGATTGGTTAGTATTAAGAATGGGATCTTTATTTAATTACATTTATTAAATTATTTACATTAAATATGATAAAAAGAGAGTTTTATAGCCAGTGAAAAATTTGAACATTTAGATCAGGATTAATATCATTGATGCAATGCGCCTCTTTGAATTTAAGAAAAAAATTAAGTGACTGGTGTCGATAATTTTTATAGAAAACAATTTATTTTAAAAAAATAAAGATGCATTGTAACACGCCATATGTTGAACAAAATTTGTTTTATAAAATTTTACTGGCTACTTCAATCCTTTACCTGTTTACTAAATGATTGCTTCAGATTTTTGAGCCCGTTAATTTCAAAAAAAAGAAAATGAGGATTTTTTTCATCATTTCTATTTCTAATGCATTTAGCAAATGTAAATTAGGATGTTTAAAACGGACCTTGAATTATTGCATTAGAAAATCAAATTCATGTCATGCAACAGTAGCTACATAGCCTACGACCATTGGTTAAAGAAAAAACCGGCTTGAAAATAATATTTGTGTTATAAATTTGTAGATTTAAAATTGGATTTCAAACATATTTTCCCTCACTGGAGATAAAGTCCTTGGTTTTCTTGGAGTAAAGTGCCTATACGAGTTGGAGGACAAAGATGTCATGAGGTCAGCTTGTACGGAGTTAGAGAATTTTTCTCAAAAAACGCAGATTGATGGAGTTTCTTTTACGCCTGTTGATTCAAACGCATTGTTTGAATTTCTTTCTGAATGTGAGCACATAAAAGGGCTTTCTTTTAACGATTGCAAGTTTCTTGATAATTATAGCTGTCTACCAATAAAAAACTATTTGTTAAATAAGAAAGCGAAAAATATGATTAGTTTAACCTATTTTATATGTGCTTTAGGCAATTATTGTTGGAAGCATCTAAGTGAAGCTTTGAAAAGTAAGAATTGTGAACTTACTAAGTTGGTAATGAGGAGCAGCAATATAGGTGATGAAGGTGCTAAATATCTTTGTGAAGCTTTAAAAAATAAGAATTGTAAGCTTACTGAATTGAATCTTGATTAAAACAAAATAGGTAATGAATGTGCTAAATATCTTAGTGAAGCATTGAAACGTGAGAATTGTAAACTTTCTGAATTGTATCTTTATGATAACAGTATAGGTGATGAAGTTGCTAAATGTCTTAGCGAAGCATTAAAAAGTGAGAATTCTGTACTTACTAGGCTGGAAATGCGTTTCAGTAAAATTGGTGATGAATGTGCCAATCATCTTAGTGAAGCTTTGAAAAGTAAGAATTGTATACTTACTAGGTTGGAAATGGGAGGCAGTAATATAGGTGATGAAGGTGCCAATTATCTTAGTGAAGCATTAAAAAGTAATAATTGTATACTTACTAGGTTGGAAATGGGAGGCAGTAATATAGGTGATGAAGGTGCCAATTATCTTAGTGAAGCATTAAAAAGTGAGAA
This sequence comes from Xenia sp. Carnegie-2017, assembly GCF_021976095.1. Lineage (NCBI taxonomy): Eukaryota > Metazoa > Cnidaria > Anthozoa > Malacalcyonacea > Xeniidae > Xenia > Xenia sp. Carnegie-2017. Next base: position 9,706,261 of record NW_025813469.1, read on the forward strand.
TTGTAAGCTTACTGAATTGCTTATAACGGGTAACAAACTATGTGATGAAGGTGTTAAATATCTTTGTGAAGAATTGAATAGTGAGAGTTGTAAACTGACTAAATTGTATCTTAATGGTGAAAATATAGGTGATAAAGGTGCTAATTATCTTAGTGAAGCATTGAAAAGTTAGAATTGTAAACTTACTGAATTGTATCTTTGTGATAACAGTATGGGTGATGAAGGTGCTAAATGTCTTAGTGAAGCATTGAAAAGTGAGAATTGTAAACTTACTAAATTGTATATGACGGGTAACATTATAGGTTATGAAGGTGCTAAATATCTTAGTGAAGCATTGAAAAGTGAAAATAGTAAACTTACTGAATTTTATCTTTGTGATAACAGTATGGGTGATGAAGGTGCTAAATGTCTTAGTGAAGCATTGAAAAGTTAGAATTGTAAACTTACTAAATTGTATATGACGGGTAACATTATGTAAATGGACTCCGTCGATTTCGACGTATGAGGGTTCCACACACAAAGTGGAACATCCTGGTCACTGAAATTATAGTGAAGGCAGCTGATCAGACTACAATCACTCGTACCTTTCACGCAACTACAACGCTGATATCAGCGTGACACAGGGTGACAAGGCTGCAACATTGCAGATGCAGATACAGTCCATCGAGGACATAGTTTCCTCTACCAAATTTCCCTCACATGGCTTTGGTCAACCCGGGCTAGGTTTTCAGACACATTGCCAGATGTGCCATGAGCCGGGATTGAACCCGCGCCGACTGGCTTAAAGCTCACGCAATTAACCATTCAGCCACCCGCCCCGTCCCATGGGTAACATTATAGGTTATAAATTTGCTAAATATCTTAGTGAAGCATTGAAAAGTGAAAATAGTAAACTTACTGAATTGTATCTTAATTAGTGAATTGTATCTTACTGAGCAGTACTTTGACTCGGATTCGAGCTCTGACTCTTAATGCATATCTATAAGCATTCCACTTCCTGATTTAAAGTTTATTATTTAAACTTTCATATGTTTTATGAAAAAAGTAAGTGAAAAATTTATACATCATGGGACTTTCCTTTCATATAAACGTTCCTTAATATAAAAACAATTTTGAAGTATGTCTACTTAGCTTTATATTAATTAATTGTTTAGAGTAAAAGTATAGTTTGATTTGTAATCATATATTGTTAATTTATTTGTTTTTTTTTAATATTGTTCAATTGTTTAACTCTTTTGTTAACCTTACAACATTTACTGTAAACAGTAAAAACTGTAACAAACAATGATAAACTTTAATGATGTTGTCACTATTTGATTGTCTTATGAAATCTAAATATTAATTATGAACAAACGAGTTTATTCAGTAAAATCCTTTCGAATCGAAATTTTTATAGACGAATTCCCACTATTAATGATACAAACGCAAATTTGTGATATAAAAAGTACTCAGAGAGTAGAAAGTTTAAGGCAAAAACCTCTTTGAAGGTCATTACTGTACTAAAATGTAGTTTTTATACATTTCTACTTAAGTGTGGCTGACAACAAAAATATTCTTCTACAAAAGCATTCATCTTTAATAAATGTATATTATATGTATAGTCGTATTTCCAATGAATAAAATACATAAAAACAAGATTTTCAAGTCATGTTTCTAACCACTTTTTAAGTCTAATATATCAAAAGGAAATCTTTTAGAAGACAATCATCCAAGTAATGATAAAGAAATGTTTTGTTTGGTACCTCTTGTTCTTCTTATTTCACCTTGTAGCTGTCCACTTGCATTTGCAAGTGATCTATTTCTTTTTTTAAGTTATATATTTTGTGGTCCATTTCAATTTTCACAGACAGAGCAATCCTATAAACAACCAAATAAATTAGGAAATAAAAAAATTCTCTGTAAACCAAAACAGAATCAACAAATGCAGCTTCTTAAAGATATTCAATAAGCATACTGACCGTTTATAATCCTAACTATTCTCCAAAACTGTAAAAGGATGAAAATACCAACAGCTTCCTATACATCAGTATTGCCGCTGAAAAGAAAAGAGTTTATTAAGCAGGTACATATTGGAAGCAGGTTCACGTCATAGCTCACTACTAGCTGGAAGTGTTAGGGAAGCTGCAGAAACATCTAGGGGCCTTGTACTACTTTACAGTTAATAATAAAATGGGTGCATACTACTTGCTAGAGGAGTTAAAACATATTCTATGGCATATCACTATCGGGATTCTTTTAAGTGTTAACTAATCAGAAGTGAAAGATAATATAAGCTGGAAGCTCTATAACTATGTTTGTATTTTTTTGGTTGAGCTGTAAATAATGTAGTTGTTCATGAAGGCAAAGCTCTCCCAATAGCATCGAATTAGCATAGCTTCTAAGGGAGTGATCTGTGTGATAATGTGGTATCTCAAATGGTTTCAATACCTGTATTCCCCATCTAATGCAAATGAAACACAGACAACAATAGCATTACAGTCCTATGTATAAAAAAAAGACAAAAATTATCAACCGCATTGAAGTACTGAAATGCAGCTGTCTCTGAACATAATAGACTAGTTTAAGTAGATTTTTTGCAGCAACTCGAGTTTGTGATGAAAATATTGCCACGTCATAAGCGTAGAGCTTCTTGTTGAGGTTGATGAGTAAAGATATTCGAAGACTTCAATGATTGCAAATATTCCTAATCAAAGCTAACCTCAATAAAGAAAAATCCCAAACGGTCAATACTTGCATAATGGAGAATTTCAATAGACACGTGATGATAGTAAACTGCAGAAAAAGATCAAAGATGACTTGCTTTCTTTACGTTTATCTGTCAGGCACATTTATCCCAATGAAGGTAAAGCATTGTTGCTAGTGTTGCCTAAAAACACTTGACCAAATCTGCCTGCCAGCAAAACGTAAAAACAGCTAGTCATCTATACGATAAATAAATGTCAAACAAAATAAAGTTGAAAACATGTTTCTAATCACTCGCCTCCTCTAAGTATTTTAATGTCCATCAGTAAGTGAACTAATACAATCAGGAAGTCAGGGGCGGATCTAGGATTTTTCAAACATCAGTCATAAAACGTCGGAGGCGCTACGCACCTGGGGGGGTCTGAGGCATTCACCCCTGAGAAATTTTGAATTTCAGAGCCTTAAAAATGTCATTTCCAGCGTTTTAGAACAATGAAAAATGTATTTTGTGGGCATCGTTTTTGCGTAAAAACAACACATTTTGCTTACGTTAACTAGAGCTACTTATACTAGGGCATAGACTCCCCTAGAGACCCCCATTCAAACCTCTATGTAATGAGTTAAGTTAGAAATTTGGTACTACAAGTGACAGTTCATAGATATAGAAAAGCTCAGACTTCAAACCATGCAAGTTTATTGTAACCATCTCCACATCAGTGCCAGCAAATTCACCTTTTGAGAAAAAACTCAAAATTTTTTTCTGCCAAAGATTAAGCAAAAATTATCAGAGTGAAAATTTGCAGTTAAGGACAGCTTAATGCCATAAATGTTTATTAGGCATTTCACTTGACTATTACCTTCTGCAAGGTGTGCTATATAGCAATCACTAGTGGCATTGTATTATCAAATACAAACAGAATGTAACCAACATGTCTTTAATTATATAATTACATGAATGTTAAAATTGGTTCATGTGTCATGCTTACTGGTTATGATAAATATCTTTTCATATGATCAAAGCTCGTTTAAATGTAAATCTGAAATAATTTAGTTTAAAAATTATAATGATCATCAGAAAAATTACCTAGTGATCATGAAAAATACTTTGCTGTTTTGCCAAATTTCAAGGTTTATCTGCATACATAGGAAGACATTTTTACTTTATAGAAAATGCTTTTCATACATCAATAGCCCTTTGGGATTTATGGCAAACAATCTGGTATGAGCCGTAGATTAACACACCTTTATATCTCTACATGAGGTGTTCAGTTAGAAAAGGGGACAATATGTATGGCGCGCCGATACAGACAAAAATACTTCTTCTAAAGATCAAACTTCTATTTCAAATTTATTACTATGTTTGATATAAAATTATAGTACTTCTGAAAATTATTACTATGTTTGATATAAAATTATAGTACTTCTGAAAATTATTACTATGTTTGATATAAAATTATAGTACTTCTGAAAAGTTTAATACTTTATTGCTGCCTGCAGTACGCCACATGTTATTTTTTGTAAAACTTCATGTTGTCGAATTTCGATGTAAGTTGTAAGATGGCGGAAGACATTGAAATCCTCGATCGCGAGAACGGTGGAGTTAGTGATTTTATAAATATTCTGGAACATGGGAAAGAGTTGTATCAAGAAATAAAGCGAAGTATGTTTTCGGCTTCCTTTGTGGAAGCTGAACATCTTAATATGCAGACAGAACAATTTGTCACGACAAAAGTTATTTCATTTGGCCATCTTCGCAATACTTTACTACAAGATGCAAATATGATTGAAACCATTGCTACTCTAATCTACATGTTTCAATGCCTTGTGCGTCGGTTAATGGATCGTTTTGAAACATCTGTATATGATGACCTACAATATAATTGTCCTAACGTTTGCAGCGAAGGTCGAGGCCGTCCCCAGCTATTGATACCAAAAGAGCAATTAGAAGGATTGAGATCTCTTTGTTTTTCATGGAAAACCGTAGCAACTATGCTAGGTGTGTCAGAAAAGACAATAATGCGTAGGAGGGATGCCTACGGTATTCAATCCACCAGTAATAAATATATGGAAGTGTCAGATGATCAGTTAGATGATATTGTGAAGGCCGCTTTATCTGCTTCACCTAATTCAGGTGAAAGAATGGTTTTGGGTTACATCAGAGCACAGAGATTTTTTGTACAGAGGTGGAGAGTGCGTCAGTCGATTTGGAGGATCGATCCTGATAGCCGGATGTTGAGGTGCAGAAAAATAACAAAAAGAAGACTATACAATGTGCCAACGCCAAATTCTTTATGGTGAGTAAAATTCTTGCTGGAGCAAGACTTTCAGGAAGCTCATACTTAATTTTTTTTCTTTCTAGGCATCTGGATAGCCAGCATAAACTAATAAGAGGGCGAATTGTTATCCATGGTTGTGTAGATGGATACTCTCGTGCAGTTGTATTTTAAAAGCTTCGTGTAACAATAAAGCTTCCACTGTTCTTGATCTATTCCTTGATGCCACGACTAAGTTTCACTATCCACGTAGAATTAGAACAGATTATGGAACAGAAAATATTGCTGTGGCTAGGCATATGCTTAATCGTTATGGTCTGTCTAGAAAACCTGTTCTTACTGGACAATCTGTTCATAATCAGCGCATTGAGCGTCTTTGGCATGATGTTAATTCCTATGTTGTTTCAATATATAAGAACATCTTCTATTACATGGAATCTAATGAATTGTTAAATCCAGACAATGAATTTCATTTGTTTGCTTTGCACTATATATTTTTGCCTCGTGTAAACAAGTCATTAAACATCTTTACAATGCAATGGTATAAGGTAAATGAAAGAATCTATTATTTATAAACGCATGTTTCTGAATTACCAAACAAAACAAAATTTATCATGAAAATATGTGAGCAACTAGTAATATCTAATCTACAATCCACTTTAAATGTCAATGACAACCACCATAAAATGATAATCTATTTTCTTTTTCAATAAACAATGTAAACAAAAGGCGTTTCAATGAAAAAACTACAATTGTCGAAACACCGAGCGCAACACAAAAAATATAATTGGGAAAACAATAACTCTTTGAAGAAAACTCATAATTAACTCAATATATATCCCAATAAAATTTTAGTGCATAATATAGGTTCATTGTTGTAAAGAAGCACTCTCGTTGTAAGTTATTTCTTGCAAAATCAAGAAAAAAGAAACTGTCAAAATTGTAAAATCTGCAACTGGTGCAAGATTTTGAGTTTGACTTCATCCTCAGACATTTCATCATCGAGTGCCACGGCTGACTCAGCAAAACCATTTGCATAAAGGTACTCCCTAAAACGACCTCGGGGCACAGTCTCCACCTGGAGACCTGGTAGTAAAATAAAGTCCTTGAGCAGGTACTTCAACTTTATTCAGTTGGTTTTCTTTTTGTATGACTACATGATGAAGATGAAGAGGAGCCATATCGTTTAAAGCCTTTCTTTGGTACGTAGTTAGCTTTTGGATTATATCCATAAGTTAATTCACTTTGACGACTAGATGAAGCAGCACTTATGCTTGGAAATAAATTACCAAGAGCTTCCTCTGTTGATATTTTTGAATCTTCTTTCTTCATATTTTCTTCAACAGAAGGGTTTTCTTTTATGGCTTTAACCGCCTCGACTAGTTTGTCTATCATTTTGTCCGCCATCTTACAACTTACATCGAAATTCGACAACATGAAGTTTTACAAAAAATAACATGTGGCGTACTGCAGGCAGCAATAAAGTATTAAACTTTTCAGAAGTACTATAATTTTATATCAAACATAGTAATAATTTTCAGAAGTACTATAATTTTATATCAAACATAGTAATAATTTTCAGAAGTACTATAATTTTATATCAAACATAGTAATAAATTTGAAATAGAAGTTTGATCTTTAGAAGAAGTATTTTTGTCTGTATCGGCGCGCCATAAGCGCCACTCAGCGAAAAATCTGTCCCCTACTTGTACCCAGTTCTTAAGTGCGCATCTTTTGCGTCCGCCATTACTCCAGCCAGATAAACTGGCCAGAATGTATATAGATTAATATTATGAAGAGTTTTTTTCGAAAATTTGACGAATTTAAGTTCACTTATGGACAAAATTTTTAATGCCATCGGATAGGATACCAAGCATATGAGGTGAGAAACAGTTTTGTTGTAAAATACGTTCGTCAAATATAATTTTACGGGTTTTATAGTTTCTTGCCTTGAATTGTATGCGAGATGCATGTTTAGAACGTCTCTTATATTGAACAGCAGTTGCCCTAAGAATTTATAATTTAGGACAAAAGTAATAAATATATTTAGTGTGATTCCATTTCTGTATTTTCTAGTAAAGAGTTTCCTATTAGAATGGTCAACGGATTTGATAGAAGCGATAAAACGACCTACTGTGCGTAAAGAACGTTCTTCAGATGAAGACGTTATTAGTATAAAATTTGGACTAAACTAATTTATATTTGATTCTTGAATCGGGCTTTTATTTGCAATGTAGCTTATCTGCATAATTGTAATTGAAAGTTTTATTTGTAATTGTATATTGAGTTCCTGTGGCTATCATGTCTGTCAAATTTGTATTAACTTACAAATAAAGATGTTTTTTGTTGTCTTATTTTTAATAAACAATATATGAAATTACAATTTTTTAAAGAATGAAGTTATTGATAAATTGTTACAATTAAATTAACAACTTTACCATTATGTCAAACATATTGTCAAGCTCCTACAGCTTACCTCTTTGGTTAAACTTCACTTGTGAGTTGTGACCAACAATTGTATGTGAAAAATGATTAGAATTATGTTTGATTCACCGCATTGATCAACCAGCAGAGAGAAATTATTGCAACAAAGGGCTCGAAAATTTAATTTTTGCTAAAATCCATAAACTTCATTCAGTAAATTAAAATTTTTATTGTAAGTAATCATGTCACAAACAGAACTTATTCTAAAGTAAATGGTTTGAACCCGGGAGTATCGTTATATGTTTGTAAATGATGATTGTCCAGGTTAATAAAGTCCTGAGAAGGACTGTTTTTGATGTTGTTGATGTTGATGATGTAGTCAACAACATCAAAAACAGTCCTTCTCAGGACTTTATTAACCTGGACGATCATCATTTACAAACATAGAACTTATTCTGACAAAAACCAGTTATAGTTACTCTTAATGCCATTATTTAAATCGTAATACTTTACACAGTAAAATGTTTACCAAAAGGTGAAACACAGATACACCAGAAAACTTTTTTAAAACATTTGACAGGGGGAAACTGTGCCAAGCCAACACCAATCCAATTCACAAAAGCATTCAGGAAGCTTTTTTATGTTCACTTCTCACATCATCAATAAGCATCCATGTCAAATACATTAATAATCTCCTCATTGAATTTAAAAAGGCAGAAATAACAAAGTTAAGTCATGTCGACCATATGGCAGTATATGTTCTACAAATTGCTATTCAAGCACTTTATTGGTGGAGGCCAACATGCTGCTGCTTATGTTCCAACTTGCTCAAAAAGTCATTCAAGCTTCACAAGTCACAACTGTGATGAATACAAAATATTTTGGCATCAGATGACTTTCATAGTGGCCATGCAGCATCGCTTCTGATAGTTTAAAACACCTGGGTAGACAATTTTGGTGATTCGAATGTCCTGCCAAAGGTTGTTTGCAATATATAAACTAACTGGAGGATAATTTGATTTGTCACTTGTTTCAGCCACGACCGAGATTTCAAATGTTAGAACAAATGTCTTCAAGATTCTCTGCAGAATTCTTATATGATAAAATTAAAACTGACGACAAACCATATACCGAGTACGCATCTCGTCAGATACATATCTACTTTGTAAATATTCCGAATAAACCCTCATTTATCAAAACGGACGTCGAATTAATGATAAATTGTTGAGAGCTTGATGTGTTAACTGTATCCACACAAAAAAATATTAAAAAAATGGCCAATCTATAGAAATATTTGGGTTTATTTGCCAAAACCCATCCGTAGAACTATATATTATATTGCGATCTGGCTGCATTTATCTGGCTGGAAACATGGCCGCCGTGTAAAGTTGCCCGGATGCTGGGGACACGAACATCAAAGGTTCCGACATCGAGTGGCGCTTCTGTATGTATCTATTCTGTGAAATTACTATGAAACGATCAAACATTCAATTCAGACAGTGAGCTTGACTATGTTAGTTCAGTTGCCTATCAGTCGAAATCGCAGTAACCAATCACAGTAAGACAATCAAACCAATCACAGTAAGACAAAAATTCAAATGAACCAATTGTAAGATTTGCTATCTTGGGGTGGACTCCCTTATAGGTCCGGCCACCCCGCTTATCGGTCGAGATTATTCCAGATCGTTCACTGATCTGGCTATTGACCAATGAAATAAGCGTTTTTGGCGTTCATAGACTCCTTTATCCGTCGAACCAGTCAAGCCACCCGCTTATCAGTCGGTTATTCCAGGTCAATTAAAATTCAACTGATCTGGTTACCAACGAGATATTCATTGGATTAGTCATTAGTTTTCAATAATAAATAAAGCTGGATTTTTATCACGAAGTAAATGCGATAATAAAGTAAGAATAATTAATGAATTTTTAATTAATATGAATAGGTAATTTTTGAATTTCAAACATCAGTCGCGCGACGGATTTGACATACTCTAGATCCGCCCCTGCAGGAAGTCTAACAGGACAAAAGCATTAATGACCATCTGAAAACTGTGGACATGAAGCAAGGCTCGCAACTTCGTACGGTTTTTAACAGCTCGCACATTCTAGTCAAGAATAACAACATGCCTTTTGTCTCACAATACGACCATTTTTCAACATTGGAAAGAATAAAAAAAGTTTGTTTTAACGCATGAAAATTTAGATCACTGTACCGAGAGACATGTTAACCGAGTAAAAAATAAGAAGTAAATGCACAAAATAACATTTATTGTGTTCTTTTATAACTTAGGATTTTGTATGTTTAGGCAATGCTTCGTCACAGTCATTTTACAGACGAAGACAGGGACTTACTTGGCGCTCACTGTATAGAACTATTGCTTTCTTAGACAACTTATTTCATAACTTGAAAGAAGAAGACAAATAAATTATGCACAGTATATGGCATTGTCATATTGAAGATAATTACAATGTACATGTTTGCTGTCGGTTTAATGGTGTAATGCATCGCTGTCATTATGTCTATGAATTTTTTTTATGTCGAACGTATAAACATCATGATAGAAAGTTGACAGCATTATTACATGAATACATGAATCACATGACTATTCATTGATTTAACACTTTTTAAATTTCATTCACGGTCGTTATTTCATTATTCCGTTATCTTATTATTATAGATGTAAATTATTCCAACGGCTTCCAGTATAATTTTAAAGCATAAAGCGTGAATTTATTTCATCCGTAATTAAAATCATCACCTTCGTACGCTAGAAAAATTTAATCAAACTTTTGTAGTTAGAAAGTGGGATGAAAAGCACCCACTGAAGAAAAGGAACTCTCCAAAATGTTTATATAGAAGAACGCGTCTTTACTTTGGCAAACGAAATAGACATAAATGTGTATCTATTATTGATTTACCCCTCGTTTTGTGAAGCCCACCATTGCGTAAAATAGTGTCAGCTACGTGCATGTATTACATATCTTTGTTACAAAACACAAAAACGCATCTGCTACTGGGAGTTTAACATGAGTTCTAACGACAAATTTGAAAAAAAAATGCACCTGGGATTCAAAATAGTGATCAGTTACACAAAATGACGCGGATTTGAGCGTGGAAAAGCTAAACCACTGCACCAATTACTGTACCACTCGGCGATATGAGAAACATGCCAAGCATATTACAACATGTCAAGAGCTTGAGACAGAATAACATTTATTGCAGTCTATTGCCTTGGGCTCACATTACATAGTTTCTTTGATTTAGCTTGATAATGTCTTTGAAATAAAGTCGAAATATTGCTTTAAATCTTGTCTCTTGCTTTCTTAAATCATATCTTGAGTTTACAAGATGATGTGTTTTATAATTTACTTTGACTTATGCTTTGTAACCATGACATCATTATTGCCAAGTTGAAGAAAGGGATTCACTTGAGGTTCATGTCGAGCTATAACATTGTTAGACAAGTCATGTTCTATGTAGGAAAACATGTCGTGTAGTGACGTAAACTTAACGTCACCAACATATAGTGCTGTGAGCCTTAACAAGATTTTGTGCATGTTACTGTTGTTGTATGGCACAACTTTTTGAAATGTCGTTCATGTCTTCTTTTCAAAATGTCGTTCATGCCGCCTTTTAGAAATGCTGTTCATGTCGCCTTTTTGAAAAGTTGTCGGAAAATCATAATAGTAAAAATAAGGCGTACATAGAATTTAAGCGTTTTATAAATTTTTTTATGTAATCTAGGTTAGGTCATGCATGTATCTATGACCAAACTATAACAAGAGACAAAAACAAATAAACAATATACAATGTCAGGCATTGCTATGTGGTGATTTAGGACGACAAAAAGCATGTTCATATTTAAATTGGGAAAAATAGAATAAAATTGAACTCAGCCAATGGCAAAGATAGAAAGAGAACTGTAATTCTGATGTAGGTATTTACCACACGATTGTCAGCTGAACAAATGGTCTTGATTTTACGTCGAAAGAATAACCTCAATTGTCTGCTTTCAAACAAAATCAGGAACGACATAAATAGGTTAAAATCGTCCAATTAGAATATGTTAAAATGGTAAATTCACAAAGAGTTAAAATTTTCACTAACTACAGACTAAATTTTCAAAAAACAAAGTCTTTCTCGGTCATATCAATAGCCCAAGCGAACTTTTGACGTTGCGTCTTATTGTAAATTTTCTCAATAGGGACATCGTTCTTTAGACACCTAAATCATACATTTACAGTTCAAGAATTCAAGTTAACATCAGATCAATCAATAAACTACGATTTTTTATTTAAAAATGATGGATATGAAGATATTTGGATCTTACCAAGCAATCGATATTCTCGGATCAAGATAATTTAACTTGGATGTCCCAAGAGCAATTTCCTTATTTTCATTCTAATCAACAACAGCAGAACAATGTGAAGACAACAATAAATATGAATGGCCAAAAAATATTTTTAAAGTGGTTTTTGGATTTTTATAAAAATATGATATTTCATTTGGTAATACAAAGTCAATACAAAGGGCTTCTCAGACGTTGTTTTATAATGCAACAGTAATGACTAACATCCACAATAAAGATTGATATACTAAAAAGACGGGATGTCGAAGCGATTTAAAATGTGCGTGCTAATTAAAGCAAGAGAAGGATACACTAGTTAATAAGTAAACTATTTATTTTTGTTGTGTAACTTATATCTCTTGTTTTACCACTTTGTCCCATGATGTTACTTACATTGAACTTTTTTTTGCCGTTGACAATTCCTTTATGACTTTACAATAATGTAAGGATGATTATGAGCGTTATGTAATGTCTGCATGTTTTGATAAAAAAACATTTTGACGCCACTTTAGTACCCAAAAACGACAGTATTTTCAAAACTTTTATTCGCAAGCATGTTTCAACTTAACTACCTATCATCTTCTGCGCGAATGGATAATTAATTTAATTACAGCGTGGAATACATAAAATAAAAATATGATACAGTATTACACACATATTCCACAATGTAAATAACTTATCCATTAGCACTGAAGATGACTTAATGTTAAGTTCAAACATGTTTGCAAATGAAAGTTTCTAAAATACTATCATTTAGTTGTAATGTTTAGTTAGTATTGTGCTAATAAGATCATATGAAATTATGTAAAGCTGAACAGGTGTGGCTGTCTAAGTTCACCAGAACGGATCTGGTAATAAAAATCACGGAATCTGGCCACACCAAGCATGCATTTACTTGTAGCGAATAAAAGAACAAATTGACTCAAAGAACAAATTCAACCAATTCTGTAACATGTAACAGCGAAAACGTACATACCTTATCTGTTTGTGAGACTTCCAGTTTAAACAATTGTTCCTTTAAACGTTCTATGGCGACCTTTTTCCTTTCGATTTTCCTTAAAAAAACAGTTGTTTAAAATCCTTCATGACGACATCAAACATCTCAACTCCAACACTAATGCACAGAAATACAAGTTTTATCAACTTTTAGGACATATGGTACATTACAAAATATATCTTCGTCCCATTTGCAGAATTCTCATAAGGTGAGTTTAACTTTGAGAATCTTAAAAAATATTGAAGTTTACTGGTTTCTTTAGCGTCGTATTTTAAAGACACATACTTTGCAAGTGTTACTGAATCGCTTCCTTTAGCTTCACGTTTAAGATCCTTTAGTTCAACATTCCCATCCTCTATGGCTTTTTTCTTGTCGTCAATCTATTTCAACAAACATTATTTGAACTACTTATTTTACTTGTTGACGTATGATATCACGTGTTTATCACGTGAAGGTGGAATATCCATAAGCAGACTTTACCTTTTGCTGAAGATTTGACATGGATTGTTCAAACGTCTTTGGAACGGATCGCTACACAAGAGAGAACGAACGTAAAGCTTTAAAGTAAATTGCAAACATAGTTAACACACGATCATAACTAAAATTAACTGTCCTCGCATTTTACTTTTCACAACCATAAAATTTTTTTCTTAAGTCTTAACACAAAATTTTTCATGCAGTCCATGTCCACAACACTACACCTGATGGTTACATAAGATGGCGACAGCTCTGTTTGCGCGATTATAACCCAATACTCTTGCTGCAACATTATCTTCTAACTCAAGTTTATCCAGCTGTTCTTGTAAGGTCATTGATGCATTGTATGTACGGAAGACCTTGGCACTGAGGCCTTCCATTAGATCTGAGAGATGTTTGTTTAATGATGTTGTCTGAGGAAGAACACAGACTATGAGTTAGATTCATTCAATAGATATTTTAATAACAAATTAGAGAATGTTGAATGTAAATCGACAGCAAATAATTGAAGCAATAGTTTTAAACTTCCCAACTCACAGTCAGCCTATCGAACAGGTCGTCTCCGTCTGTTTTCCCTTGCTGAAACAATTCTAAATTCTTGAACACCTACGTATAGAAAGTAAAATTGAATTGCTGAACACTAATTAGAAATACATTAGAATCGCAAAACACTTATATGAAGTAATATATAATAGCTAAACACCATTAGAAAGTAAATTAAAATGCTGAAATCCCATGAGAAATTATAGATTAGAATCACTGAACACAAAAATAAGTAAACTGAAAAGGCTACGAACAGTTTCTGATGTCTACATTTTCATCGTAACACTTCCAACTATATGCATGATCAAGGCTCACAAACGCATTCTTCATTTTTCTCAAAATAAGAAATGCTTACAACATTAAACTTACATCACAACTAAATTTTACCTTTTTTTCAACAGGTACAAAGTTGTGATAATGAATGGAATCTTTACCTAGAAAATCAAACTCAACTACGTATTCTTTGTCCTCGAGTTGTTTATGAAGTTCTTAAAAATAGAAAATAAAAATATCAACAAAAAAAAGATGGATGCTTTTGGTATGGCAACTAAAACATGTCTTTATGTTAAAAATGGCTCAAGTTTTCGAAAGTTGATGCGCCAGATTGATGAAATACTGACTGTTAGAGATGGTCATACGTTAAAATAAAAAAATGCTAGTTAACGCAATCAAAACGATGTTTACTAAAATAATCATCAACAGTTCTTCTCGGAACATCACTAACATTCACAAACCATAGACAGTATCAGATTCAAACCATTTACTATAGTTGTTCCACAACTTTTTTTCTCGTATTTGTTATAAGATAAAGTAAACACTTATATTTTGTGAACAAACAACAAACACGAAGAATAATCGTCAGCATTTTCGTTTTAAGTCCCATAAAAAAACTTCCGACGTATTTTTTTCTGTGTCAAAGAAACCAATATGTTTGAAAAGACAAAAAGATTATTTTAACACGTTGACCCCACCACGAGAAGCTGAAATGCAGAAGGTGTGTTTGCCTCAAATTTGATTGTTTACTATAATAGCTATTCCGATCGAACAAGGAGAAACTTATTATGTACAATAAACGAGCATACTTATGTGCTCATATCGTAGTGAACAGCAACCCACTGTGTCAGCGGTATCTTCGTCCTTCTCGTGACCAGCACGAAGAGCAAGCTAATGGAGGAATATAAAACACCTGGATGGTAAAAGAATGTTCAAAAGCAGAACAAAATGTTCAAATAAAACCATTACCTTATCAATGAAATACAACGCTACACCTCTGGAAAAAAGAAATAAAAATGCTGTTAACTTGTTTAAAAACAACACAAGCTCCTATAGTTAAATAAATCAAATCCCCCCCCCCCGTCAAAGGCCAGATATTTCAATTTCAATGTGACTTCTAAGTACAAAAGATATTCCACTATTTTAATTGTGCGAATTAAATATGTTTAATGATATTTTAATCGAAATATAGCTACTTTTTACAGTTAATCAAAATTTCTAATTAGCAATAAATATTTCGGAACATCGCTTGTTTCGTATGAGTTAAAATTATCAGCTAACAATGAATATACCTTTGTCTTAACACATTTCCTTACATTTCCAATCATTTCTATATCCTTGACGGATTTGACCAATTAAACCCTACCAAAACATTATCAATCAACATCACATCTCTTGCATCCCAATACATACTTTAGAGTCTTGCATAAATAGAATGTATAGATTTGGGATTCTGAGTTTGGACTTCAGACAAAGATTTGCGGATTGCTGAGCAAAGTCGCATTTCAGATTATCTTAAATGGATTCATGTAACAGTCTTTTGCACACAACATTATGGAGAGTCAAATCACATAAAATAAAAAAATAGTTGCACATACCTTTAATTTACGCGCGGTTTCATACTTCTGCCCATCTTTTTCTCCCTAAATTATCAAAACTCATACTTTCAAAACAACATCATTCTGCACATCACAAATCCACAATCGCATATTAATTACCTTGATCCTTGATGTTGGATTTAACATGACGTACTTGTAACTTCCCTGGATATTCTCGATCCAACAGGCTAACCACGTAACCTAATAAATGGAAGAGAAATCTCAAATTGTGAAAATTATTACCAAGATTCAAAGTAGATCCATATATATCCATCAACAACACTATATGTCAATCAAAGTCTACACATATCCCTCAATATTTATATTCAACGAACATAATTTGTAAGGAAATGTACACAGTCGTCAAAAACTATCACACCTTATTATCATGCTGAACTGC
The DNA here is from genome assembly GCF_021976095.1 of Xenia sp. Carnegie-2017. Taxonomy (NCBI): domain Eukaryota; kingdom Metazoa; phylum Cnidaria; class Anthozoa; order Malacalcyonacea; family Xeniidae; genus Xenia; species Xenia sp. Carnegie-2017. The sequence goes on from NW_025813469.1 coordinate 9,722,277, forward strand.
TTTCCATCTTTGCCCGTTAGGAGGATCGGGAACTTTCGCATCTCTACGTAAAAAGAGACGTGACGGCGTTAGTGTTAAAGTGTAGAAAATATTTGCATAGTTATTTTTAAAATGCGCATTTAATATACACGACGACTTTTTTAGAATAGACATGTTTCGACATCTCATCATGCCGTCTTCAGTATGAGTGAGATAATAAATGATACAAGGCTTATATAAAAGTAATATAATACAGAAATTACAGCAATAAAAAGGAAATAAGATAAATTAATGGAGAGCGTCCGAGCCTATTATAAACTAAATATTGCATTGAATTTAAGAACTTGAACATTGAGGTCAGGGTTAGTTTTGTTAATGTGGAGTGCTTCTTCGATTTTAAGGGTGAATGAGGTGTCGGCGGTGTGGATGATTTTGAAGCAAGAGGGTGAATAGTTGGTTTTACATAGTGAGATTTAAGGTGTCAGTAGATATGAGAGTTTTTGTCTGTTGTGGTATGTTCCCTGATGCTTGTCGACAAATAGCGCGAAGTTTCGCCAACGTATCGGGAATTACATACCGCGCAATTGAATTCATATACCACAATAGATTTAATCGAATCAGGGTGTATCAGACCGTATAACGATAACTTCTCCAGATGTTCTAAACCCTCACGCTTCTATGGCTTACCGAAAATTTACAAGAAACGAGAACCAGAACAATCGCCTCCACTACGATCGATAGTTTCATCAATCAACGCATACAATTATAATTTAGGTAAGTATGTTAGTTTTCTACTAACACCACTCATACCAGATGACCACTCCACTAAAGATTCCTTCACTTTCCTTGAAGATTTCTCATCTTTTAACTCATCAACTTCTTGTCACAAATTCCTCATCTCCTACGACGTTGAAAGCCTATTTACTAACATACCACTTACTGAAACCATCAACCTAGCAATTGACCTAATATTCACTCATAACCCCAGGTTCAGTATAAACGGGACAGACCTCACTTAACTGTTTTTAATAGCAACAGCACAGACGCATTTTTTATTTAATGTAAAATTTTATGACCAGACGGACGGTGTTGCGATGGGCTCTTCATTAGCAGCCATACTTGCTAACATTTTTATGGGCTCAAATGAACGAAACTGGCTAAACAACTACAACGACACTAAACCACTATTTTACCGCAGATACGTTGACGATATTTTTTGTGTTTTTACTAACAAAACTGAGGCCATGAAGGTTTATCATTACATTAACACACAGCACGCAAACATTACATTTTCATTTGAAACTGAACAGCAACATCAACTGCCATTTCTTGACATTTTACTAACAAAATCCCATGACAGCTGTACAACATCTACATATCACAAACCAACATACACAGGACTTCTGTTCCTTTCTTTGTCGTTTCTTTACTTGTCTTGGACGTCTTCTGTTTCTTCTTGTCTGCACCATCTTTAACAACAACATCAGATTTCTTCTTTGTATTTTTCTGCAGCGAATGTTTCAAATTTGCAACCAATTGATAAACATTACGAGTGAAAGGAAAAACATAATCGCTGATCTAAGAGAAAAATACCTACGTTTGTTTTTTTTATTTCCACTATTTACGTAAAAACGTTAGCAATTTTTTGTCTACAAACCATTGTATGCAATAATTAAATGCTTTTTTATGTTCCATGCCAGTTTTGCAACAAACAATGAAATTAATAAATGCTCAAAACACTGAGTAGGGCTATAACCCTTTCAAATCCGCCATTTTGAAATATAACTTCACCAATTACAAATTGGTCATTACACAATGCAATGACACAGGCAAACAGTATAACCATTCAACAATTGGTTAAAAACTTTTTTCCAATAAAAATGACGTTGTTCTAACGTAAGAAGAATGAGTCGGATCAACCAATTCCGTTTGATCAAAAAAATATATGATAAATTACCTTATTTAAATTGGTAGCTGAGAGAAAAATTGGTTGTTTTAATATTAATTTTTAACAAAGTACGTATATGATATTATAAACTATTTTAAATTTATTTCAAATAAACTGTCAACAATAGCTAACTACAACTATCATCAGACTTTTTGAATTGAGAAACAAAATGTTACGTCAGACACACGAGTCACAAACCCAATTAGGTAAAGTGGGAGTACCAAGATAGGAAATGAACTTTTTTACTTCGCTACAAGAGAAACTTTTTGACCGTTGATTTATTGACTTTCTATACTTGTTTAAGAAGTCCAGAAGATTTAGGGGGTCGACTAAGGGGGTCAATGATTATATAAGGAGTCTTTTTATCATGTCATTTGTGAGCCAGCATGAATACAGGCTGACTTTATTATCCTTAGTTTTTCTCCGTTAATTTTTGAGCTATGTAAAATAAGTCACATACGACATCCCAAGTAGATATATAAGGCAAGCATTATTACATGATTGAGTTCACATGGCGGTTCCCGCACAACTTACGATGCATAAAAACAACGACAAACAATCATCGTTGGTTTGTGCGTTAGTTTTTGGTATCGCGTGAATATCATTTAGTATACAAAGAACACAAACAGTATTACAGTATTTTGAATACCTGTGACTTGGCTTTGATTGTTTAATATGTGCATAATTACTTGTTTTAAAGTAAATCTACCTGTTTTTGTTTTTCACTTACAAATTAAAACTCTTACAATGAGAGTTGAGTGAATTAATTTGTTGTTTATGCTAGCCACCATACTTCCAATATAGTAGTTGATAGTAGGATCTCGTCGGATTCGTATCAAAAACAATTGCCTAAGATAAAATTCTAGTTATAGTCTGATTATATCTTGACATAATAACTTATATCAGTTGTTTTTTTTAACACGAGTCCGTTTCCCGCCAGGCAAATCTCTCGCTGTCAAGTGACTGGCTTCAAGAAATGTATTTTTAGACTTTGCTGTTTTTCTCTCTTCTGGTGTCAGTCATTCGACCCATATGATCGACATACTGTAAACTTCATCTCTAGCACTTTCACATCCACAGTAATCTGATACCTTTATGTAAATACCTAATATCGTTTTGCATATTCTTTCTTGTAACTCGTTATCTGTAATTAAGCGCGGGACACACTATCGTCGAAATGCAACGAATTTCGTGACGAGTCGCTCGTCAACGAGAAAATATGACGATATGGACGAGTTCGTCGCCGTTGAGCATGCACACCGAAATCGTCAACGAGTGACGAGTAATTGTTGCATATCTACTCTGATTGGACAACAAAAATCACATGACTAATGTTTACTTTCACTGTGCTGTGGCAAAATGGCGGATTGGCAAGAAATATTAATTGAGCTAGTGAGAGAGAGGCGATGTTTGTGGGACAAATTTCATCCTGACTATAAAGATACAGGCAATATAAAGAAAAATAATTGGAAGGATGTTGCTCGGGAACTGAAAGTTGCGACCAATAGAGCTTGACGAAGCTCTTGCAACAACGTGTCATACAAGCCCTTCTCTTCTCGCCTTTTATTTATGGGATGTACCCAGAGCCTTCTTTTGTATGAATGTCGTTTTGCAGAAAATAGAAGCAGTAGAATTTTTCTCTTCAATAATAGAAGTTTCTTTTTGACCTGATAATCGTCCATGCTTGTACGGAAAATTGTTACAATGTGGCACATGTACTCGTAACGACGGCTCGTTGACGAGCGACTCGTTACGAAATTCGTTGCATTTCGACGATAGTGTGGCCCGCGCTTTAGTCTGCAAATGTGTCGAGTAAAAACGAAGCGTCACCTTAAATAAATATACTAAAATTAAACCAATAATCAATTTTTGAAAATGATCTGTTTGGCTCTAATTTTTATGTTAAGAAAAATTAGAAAAGGAATAACGCTAATGTCTGAAACTTACATCGCACGATTAAATTAGTGGGATGACTGCCACGGCTAACACAACAAGACTTTCCAAGGGCGGATCAAGGATTTTTTAAACATCAGTCATAAAATTTCAGAGGCACTCCGCACCAGGGGGGGGGTCCGAGGCATTCTCCCTGTGAAATTTTGAATGTCAGAGCCTTAAAATGTCATTTTTAGCGTTTTAGAGCAATACAAAATGTACTTCTTAGGCAATTTTTTTCCGTTAATACAACACATTTTCCTTACGTTTTTTTCAAAAAAAAACTGAATTGAAAAATACTTGAATGTTTTGCCAAATATTTAGGCTCATTATCATGCCAAATATATGGCTCATTGGAATGTCTAGAGACATAAAATTTATTTTATAATAATGCTATCAGGAAAAGATATTGTCTTTAAAAATTTCTACCAAGTTGTCAGGCATAGATCCCCCTGGAGTCAACAATTCAAACCTCTATGTAATAAGTTAAGTTAAAAATTTACTACAAGAGACTGTAGACAGCTAAAATTTTAAATCACAAATGAACACAGCAATTTTTCTAACAGCTATGCAAATCGATGTGAATTATGACTTAAATTCGTGTCATCACATTATTAACACAGATTAACCGAATAAAAGAATATTTGATTATTTCTCTTCATTGTAGTTTCTTTTAAACAATGCTTATCTCACATCAATTGGTTAGTGTGGAATCAAATCATTCTTGCTTTGCAACAGACTTCATCTGAACATATAACTGTATGGGCGTACGGAAGATTGATAATTGTGCAAGCTAGAGTTCAAATTTTCATGATTAGCCAATTTAAGCTCTTTTAAAATCCACTGTTTTGTAAGCATCACAACATGCATATTTTAGTATGAGCCCTCCCCCAACAACTAAAGATCAACCTACACTCATTATAGTATATATATATATATATGCACTACAAATAACGTCAAATGTTTAAAGTAAGCTGTACTAAGGTTGCGCTTACACCACACCGGATTCGCTCATCATGACATCTTCATTTGCTTTAAAAGGGTAACTGTACGGATTAAATGCTTATTAAGTTGATAAATTTAGTCTATTTGATTGTATTTCTGACGTTGCACAAATTCACCGCCTTTCAGTACAAAGGAAATTCAACTTGCTACGATAGTAATCCGGTATAGTGTAAACGTGGCCTAACTAATCTATGATAATGCGTTATTAGAAACATTTTTTGCTACTGACAATTTTGTTCAAAGTTATGTTTATCTATTGCATAAACAAAAACAATAAAAATCATATGCCGTATCTTTGCTTTACATAATAATCCATTCTTAAGATGATTTACATTCCGTGACACAAAATAATATGCCACGTATCGACTCAACAGATATACATACAGTGCTTAATCTGCAAAGTATGTCAATTGCGAAAACCTGAAACTTAAACCGTCAACCAGTTAAAGGTTTGTGAGAAAAAATAAACTGAATCATTATGTGTGGTTACGATGTATAAATCAGTCCATAAATGTAAATTGTTTGCGATCTATAAAACTTTTTATACATTTTGAATAAATTATAATCTTGCTATAATACCAGAAACTATATTTATTATAGATTACCTGAAGAAGTATTATATAATTCTGCAATATGTGTTATTTCACTAACTTTGTGATATGATTCATTGATATATATGCCTCATAAAGCGAATTTATATAGAAAGAGTATTTCTACGGCTAATGTTGAATTGTTCAAATATTTGAGTCATTTTATAAGTATAGAAATATCGACCAGCAAAATAAGCGAATCCTTTTATTCGTGATATAAACTTGTATCGTTTGTTATATATATATATAGTCAATAAATTTGAAGATTTTCGCGTAGCTGAAAGCAATGCTCTCTCCTTCCGTTAGTTTCGTGACAAAATCTGCCAAATGTTTTCCATGCATAAATGTAATGAGTGAATAAGTATATACGCACTGCAGAAACATAGCCTATTACGGAATAAGCATTAAACACATTTTGCACAAATCAATCAATTTGCTTCGTCAAACATATGGAAAACAATAAAATCATAATATCTATGCTTTACATAACAATCATTCTTAAGATGATTCGATTCAACAATAATTTGCCGTATCGACACAAAGGATACATACTTCCTCGATATATAAACATAGAATATAAAAGGTTTAAGAATCAATCGTTGGTTTGTAGGAAAAATCACACAATCATTAGGCGTGTTGGACAGAACACGATATGATCATTATTCATTAACTGCTAATTATAATGCGCATACATATGCAATTATTTTGTTCATTTAGCTACCATTTTACAAATTTTATAACAATTTTTATAAATTGCATGTTAGAAATTAAATAATGGTTTTATCCACATTGTATATTTGTGAAAATAACCTTTCAGTGATTTTGTGTAATTCATGAAAAGATATAATTCACCTGACGAGCAAATTCAAAATTAAAAATGTTGAAACTAAACTGATGTGAAATCAGAATCAATTTAAATATTTAAACTGTTTTAGAAGTAGAACTGTTAATACTGGTTTATCTTTGCTATAATTTAATATTGCTCATTATATTTACAGATTCTGACTGTTAATTTAGATTTTTGCTTATTTTAGTAATGTTGCAAATCTGTTTATTTCTTCCAACACTGGACATAATACATAAACAATGATTGAACCAGGCCAAAATATGAATTCTTTAAAATTTAAATAATTTCAAGACACTTCCTCAAGTGCAGAATTCACAAATCCTGCAATATTCTGCTGCTCACTGACCTTTGGCTCAAACTTCTTCAATGATCATTTTGTAGCTTTTTATTTATGATGTTTTTGAATAATCATTATGTGACACTGCTGTGATTGCAATTTTAAAACTACCAAACAACCAAAGTCAACTTATAGTCTAGGATATGTGTAAGTTTGTATGCACTTTATTTACGGACGTTATCTCAACTGTTTTGGGTAAAATGACCTTGACGAACAACATGTTTGCCATTTGCTCAATCTTGGACGAAAGTCCTGAATGAGACCACCCTGAAATGGCACTGTCAAACATACCTCTAACTAGAAAAAACAATAAATAGCAAAATTCTGTAATGTTAAAGGTGTTTAGAAGTTTCACTTTTAGGGGAATAGCAGGAGGGAAAAATTTACAAGTTTAATATTTACTGAGAGAATTATCATACACCAGCTATGGTCAATGTCAATCAATTTAAGATATTCAGAGATAGATTGGATTTTCATATTTCAAAAAAAATCATATAGGATGAAAACCACACACTCCATTCTAATTATTCGTTATTTCAAGCATTTGACATTGATTTTGCTGGCATACGACAAAATATATTGCGCATACCAACCCTTGGCTTTGTATCAGCCAATCTTGTGTTGCTTTTTATCGCCGAATCTTAAAGTGTTCGTCAACTTGTACATTTTCTTGATCACTGATGACAATAAGATTTTAACCACAGTTTTGTCAAGTTTGGATGCAATGCAGTGTCTTTTATCTTAGATATTTCGTTCACAGACATTCTGTTAAAATCGGCGCCATTGCAGAATGTCGTTGCCTTTTTGCTCGATAAGTTCCGTTTCATGACTTCATAATTATCTTGACAGTATCGTAACGACACATTGTATTTAGTACCAATCAGAAAAATGAAAAAGATTAGCTTTATCCGTAAGGGAAAATCTTCCATAACAACATTTAGGTTCTTAATTCAAAGCACAGCTCTAAAGAGACCTGTAGATCACGTGCGAGCTTCGTGAAATCTGTCGGAAGCCATAACAGGGGGTGATGTGTTTTCAAAACTTACTTCTCTTATGTGATACAACTTGGTTTTTTAAATTGCATATTTCGTAGGACTGAGTTGCTATAAAACGTAACACATAGGTCAGCCGTAGGTGAAGTGGAAGGAAAACGCTTCGTAATGTTTACTTAAAAAATCTTGATTCAATGTAAAAACATCGCCCCATGATGCATGGACGTAGAAAGATCGATAATTGTGGAGAATACAAGCCAATTATGCCGTATTTTAAATTCATTGTTTTTCGGCAGATTATAATGCATATATGAATATAGCACTTCTCCCTCCCACCCCCAATTATCGTATTTCATACGCCTGTAAAAGTATACACATCCCCGAGAGAAAATATCATACATTTAATTATTCCCATAAGAGTTGTATATAGTAAGCTTGCTGCATGCATTATGTAATAATACAATAAATGCCTAAACAAAAACCCAAAATTATAAGCGTTTCCCTGTTTTCGTAACAATTAGTGAATATATTCTTAAGAGATTTAAATTCCGTGGAACAGAAATAATTTGCCGTATCGACAAACGATATATGTGACCCTTATAAGTTGCGCGAGCAATATTACATCTTTGTAACATAAAAAGCGACATATTATTAGAATATAAAATACGTAATCATATTTTCCATTACGCCTTTGTTGATCGAAAAACGTGTAACTAAATAAAACAGGTATCTCCATTCAGACTAAGTTATCTCAAGAGATTTCATTTATGCGTACATAATTATTTAAAGGTTCCTTTTTCTAACACCCTGTATAATGATTTGGATTTGTCCTTAGTATAATCAAAATAATGGAAAAATAGATTTGCTTCACTCTTAATTGTCATCTTGTCACTAACACTAAATAAAAAGACTTTTATTCATTTCTTTTTATTCAAGCATTTGCAAATGTTACTTGCCTCATGCTGATATGCTTATATAAAATCAAGATGCTCACTTTGCAATCGACTGCATAAAAAGATAATCTTCTCTCTTTTCGATTTAAAAGTATTTTAAAATATTTGGTACAGAGAACAAAAAATAAATATGCTCAAACTCAAATTCGTCAACAAAGAATGAAAAAGAGCATATTTAAAATAGTGTTGTCTCATGCTGGTATGCAAATGTTGAATCAAATCCTCTTGTTTTGCAATCGACTCCATAATGCATATAAGTATGTATATACATATTGCAGAGAATGTAAAATAATCCTATAGTAAGCATATACGTTATGATAATAGATTACATTTTACATTTTTTTACTTATCAATCAACATACTCTAAATCTCTAAATTAAAATCAAACCTATACATTATAATAAAACAAAAAACTCATAAAACCGTATCTTTGCTTTATTACAATCTTTCTTTAAATGACTTAAATTCGGCACAAAATAATTTGCCACTGGCCACATATCAACGTAAATGTGTGAAGCTTATAACTTGCTTTGCGTTATATCGGAAAATACGAAAAGTGGACTGTGAGCCAGTAAAGGTTTTGTCATACAAAATTCACAGAATCGTTATGCGCGTTTGCGATGTATAATTGTCATCATAATGTAATTGTTCGCCATATATTAAGTCATTTAATAAAGTTTGAATAAATATTGATCTTGACTGATACCATAAAATCATATTTATTTTATATTACCTGTAGAAACGCATGACCGTATTGTTGAATATCAATTAAAGAAATTAAAACTACAAACATCAACAACGATTTGCTAAGCAAAACAAAACAAGGTATGTTTGTGATGATGTGTTGGTATGTTAAGGATGTTAAATTGTTTGTTAGAAATCATTGACTAATAGTCTAAATAGGATATATATTTGCGTCGTTTTGAAGTATGGAAATACTTTCAGCAATTCTGCTTATTTTTGCTGTAAACTTGTACTGCTCGTTAAATGGATGGTTTCTGACTGTGAAATTTGCTAAATTTATTAATGTTGCAATTGTATTTTGTTTCGGTTTGTTCTGTGGAACTCGGCGAAATGTTTTTTTTTTGCATTTCTTTAGCGTGTTTGCTTTATTAAATTATGTCGGTAAAAGTGGTTTTCAGACAGTTTTGCCCCATTCAATTTCATAGGGTTTGTAGAGTATTTAAACAAAGCAAGTTAAAAGTACTATAAATCGGTTTATATTTGCTATAATAAGCATATCATTACAAAATTATACTAATTTTAGTAATGTTGCAATTATCTTTCGTTTCCATTTGTTCTCTTACAAAATTTGCTGCCAAATGTTTTGAGGCTACATACAGTTAGAAGTGGGGAACTATTGACAATTTTAATGCGCACATCGTGCTCATGTCGAGTGGATTTTTACATAAACGTCTGTCTGCGTTGACTTTGTTAAAGACTTTTCGTTTTTCATGTCGTAATTTTTTAAAATTCGTGTGGATCTTTATTACAACAAAATATAACATACGCAAAATGCAACAACTCCTTGAGTTCTAATTAAACTATCTGATTTTACGGAGATAAAACTCTCATTCAGGTTTCATCTCCTTATCTCTAACTAAATATTCTCCATCATCTTGTATAGTTTGGCGTCTCATTCTATTAGGCAGGGGCGGATCTAGGATTTTCAGAACATTAGTCATAATAAATCGTCGAAGGCGCTCCGCACATGGGGGTTCTGAGGCATCCTCCTAAGAAATTTTGAATTTCAGAGCCTTGAAATGCCATTTCAGCGTTTTAGAGCAATACAAAATGTATTTTTGTGGGCATCGTTTTGTAATAAAAACACATTTTGCTTACGTTTTTCAAAAAAATAAATTGAAGTGAACAATACTTGAATGTTTTGCCAATATTTAGTCATTATAATGCCAAATATAGGCTCATTAGCATGTCTAGAACGTAAAATGTATTTTACAATAATGCTATTCAAAACAGATATAGTTTAAAAATTTCTACCAAGTTGTCAGGCATAGACCCCCTAGAGACCCCATTCAAACCTCTATGTAATGAGTTAAGTTAAAAATTTGGTACTACAAGTGACAGTTCATAGATATATAAAGCTCAGACCTCAAACCTTGCCAAGTTTATTGTAACCCCACCCATCTCACATCAGTGCCAACATTCACCATTTGAGAACAAACTCAAAATTTTTTGTGCGAAAGATTAACAAAAATCTCATAGTGAAAATTTGCAGTCAAGGACAACAATGTCATTAATGTTTATTAGGCATTTCACTAGACTATTATCTTCTGTAAATATGCAAGATATGCTATATAGCAATCACTAGTAGCATTGTATTTGCAAATACAAACAGAATGTAACCAACATGTCTTTAATTATATATTTACCTGAATGTTAAAATTGGTTCATGTTTCATGCTTACTGGTTATGATAAATATCTTTTCATGATCAAAAAACGTTTAAATGTAAATCTGAAATAATTTAGTTTAAGAAATGATCATCAGAAGATCTATTAGTGATTGAAAATACTTTGTGTTTTGCCAAATTTTAAGGTTTATCTGCATACATAGAAAGACATTTTTACTTTATAGAAATGCTTTTGCACATCAATAACCCTTTGGAATTTATGGCTAACAATCTGGTATGAGCCGTAGATTAACACACCTTTACATCTCTACATAAGGTGTTCAGTTAGAAAGGGGCAATATGTGACATGGGACAACATTTCATGTATGTGAAATACTAAGGTTTAATATCATTCCAGTCAAATTGTCAAAATAAAAGCTTCATGGATCAGGAAGACTCAAAATCACAGGTTATAATAAACAGCTTCTCGTGTAATCAATGTTAGTTTTCTCAAATCTTAAACAATATGTAGTATTACTGTCCAATGATTGAATGATCAATGATCATAAACTGAAAAGCCACAAACACTTGTTTATGATTAAGTAAATAATAGTATGGCGCCATATGGCTACAGATTTTTTGTCCATTGAACTATATTTGCAGGAATGTAGGATTTCGCTGCCATATAACGGCCACGATTCCCCAAACACTAAAGAAATCATAGCTAAAATTCCTTCGGCAACAACAATTTGAAGCATCAATCGCACCATACCGCCATATTGCATAAATCGCATCACACACTCGCATAAATTGACTGATATATTATATTCATGCATACACTTCACTTGTCCTTTACTTACGATTTTGGATGTAAATTTCTGCTGATAAAACTCAAAACAATGTTGGGAACATCAAGACTGAAATGTCGCTCAAGATCGTCTTTGCCAAGCATTTACAATTTATCCATAAATTTTCACCCTCGTGAAAAATTCACAGTTTCGACAGCAGCATTCATGTCAATATATGAATTTGTAAAGAGATTTCCATAAATTCCATCTGATTGTAGTTTAGTTTCAATCATGCTTATAAAATTACTATGAAACGATCAAACATTTAATTCAGACAGTGAGCTTGACTATGTTAGTTCAGTTGGCTATCAGTCAAATCCGTCAAACCAATCACAATAAAACAAAATCAAATGAACCAGTTGTAAGATAGTAATTGGACTCCCTTATACGTCCAGCCACCCCTCTTATCCTCGAGACCATTCTAGACTGTCCACTGATGTTGTTGACCAATGAAAAGCGTTTTTGGCGTTCATAGACTCCATTATCCGTCGAACCAGTCAAGCCACCCCGTCTATCAGTCGGTTATTCCAGGTCAATTAAAATTCAACTGATCTGGTTACCAATGAGGATATTCATTGGATTAGTCATTAGTTTCAATAATAAATAAAGCTGGATTTTTATCACGAAATAAATGCGATAATAAAGTAAGAATAATTAATGTTTTTAATTAATATGAATAGTAATTTTGATTTTCAAACATCAGTCGCGCGACAGTTTGACATACCCAGATCCGCCCTGCTTTTAGGCCTTAAGACTTGCTCTTCTGTCAATTATCCTTAAACTTCGATTTCTTGTAACTCGTGTCAAATTATTCATTATATTCAAATGGTATTTATTTTCTTTATTGTTTTTGTATTGCAAATAGAGTTTTAGTTTAACGTTTACGACAAGCGGCAATCCTAAATTATATATTTGCCATTGAGTTTTGTTGTTTCGAAAAGTCGAATTTAATACGTAGTTTTGCAGTTATTCAGATTTGCATTGTCAAAGGTGTATTTCATGTTTTATTAAAACTCTGTTGATAGCTTAATAGGAATATTTATGATTTTGTACTAAATTAAAATAATTACTATGCTTCACAAAAGTCATTTTGTTTTAGTAGAGATACTAAAAAGCTTGCGTTACACCTACAACAAAGGGCTGCCCTTAAAACCTAAACTGCTAAACGCAACGTAAGCGGCAAAGCCGTCATCACCCTCGACGAAAATTTGAGTTCCTATGATTTTTATTTTTTGCAGCCAAAATAGTTCGCTAGCCCATCAGATTTTTTAGTCGTCTTTCCTTTTGCATGAACGTTTGTCTGCCGTACTCAGTATTTAAAATGATGGACGTTAAGGAGTTTTTGCTTGGGAAGATTGAACTTCCCTTTCATCGTACAAAGATACTTTGCAGAGAACCAAGTTTAGAAAACATTTTCATGGACGAAATACGAAACAAACGATTTTCATGGAAGCGTATTATATGCAGTGATTGCTAAGCTCTCTCACGAGCAGATGAAATTCTCCTTTTCATTGCCGTTACAACATAGAGCGATGTATAAAAAGCCATTGTTGTTTTGCTTTGTCGTTATGGTCGTCTTTGTAGCAATGAGAATCATAACACGTTATTCGAAGTAGTAATCTAGTTACTGTTTGATTCAGCCATGTTCCATTGTTTTCTTTTCATTTTGTGAGTTAATTTTTACTCGTTGAAAACAAATATACCCAGTCGCATGAACTTTTTTAATTCAAAAATTATCGCTTTTGGCGCAAAAATTTGCAAGTGGAAAACCGGCTTAATTTTAAAGAAAGCGTAAGTATAGAGTAAATGATCTAACTAAGGTAAGAGAACATTCAAGGTTCGGTTTGTATTATTAGTTTTTATTTATTATTGTTATGCGACCTGTTTTCAAAAATTGATTCACGACCTGTTCATTAAATATCAGTTAAACAAAAAACCGTCCATTTTCCTACCTTTCATATAATTAACATAATTGATGTGATTTAAGTCTGGTTTAAAATATTACAGAAAACCATTTCTAAATGAGCTTTTATTATTTTGAGAGATGTTAATTGGAGCTTGTTCATTCATTTGTTTCAAATGTAAGTAGAGAATCATATGGGATGTATAAAGTAAAAGAGCAAAATGCTAATGCCTTTTCTCCAGTAATAATATATATAAAAAATTCTAAATTCTGATTGGCTAAGAGCTTGTCAGTCATTGAAAATTCCATGTTCATGTTAATAATTGCTTTTTCAGCTAGAGGTCAGTGTATTAGGTAACGCCATACTGGAAGACTGCTTTCCATAAAACAATGGCGAGTACAAGAAGTAATATGTAAGTGAAAATTTTTTTTGTTTTGTGGCGATTTCATTCTGTGCAACAGCTAGACAACATGGCATCGAATCAAGGTATTGACAAGCAAAATTTTCATCAATTCTTTTCTTGACTTTTAACTGAAAGGAGTAAATTTTCACTCAATTCTCGAAGATTCCTGCAAGTGTTCAAAATAAACTTCAGTGCTCAGCGACTTTAAAGCCAAAAGATCAAGTTACCACTGCACTCTATATAATGGAGATTCCAGATATCACCAAGACCTGAAGTTCCATCTTCCAAGTCCAATGACGGCAAAGAAAGAACCTTTAAACTGGTCAAAAACGAAGAGACAGGGCCTGATTTCAAGGTAGCTTTATTATTATAAAAAAGCTCTTGCATATTTCTTCACTGAATCTTAGATGTTGCATCATTTGTAAATAAATACGCATAATTATGTTTTGTTTTAACTTTATAAGATATCAAACAGCAGGGTTTGCTCGAGACACTTTTAGAGGACGATTACCTACCTCCTGATAATGCAGGACGGTGTTTATTAAAAAGGGGTTCCCAGCCAACTGGTCTTCAATGCTGACTCAAAAAAAAACTAATTCTGCACTTGTGTGCTGCTGGGTGCAGGTTATAATAAGTTTATATTATCGCCCACATATGTTTTATTAGTTAAAATATTTGTTTTACTTACAGAAGACACAAAGAAGAAACTGGGGCAGAAGTGTGCACAGTCGATCCTTTGCTAAAATGCAAGAAGAGTTGGAAGGATTAAGATTGGAGTAATTCTGAAAACCAAAATTAAAAAAAGTAAGGAAGAAACAGCTTCTGTTATGGAATATGAATGCATTCAAGGCCCAAGCACATAAAGAAATTGAAAATACCAAGAAGGCTGCCATAGGAGTTAGCTCCAAATTTGGTTTGAAAGATTTTCAACTCAATGACTACACAGGTTTGTTTCTTATGAACACATTAAACTTTATGAAATCATAAACCAACTGCTGAGAGAATGACCTATTGTTATGCTACAGGAGATAGAAAGTCGTCCAAAAGCACGAACCATACTAGTTATAGAAGAGGCTGTTTTCTGGTTCGTATTAGATTGGGCTTATTTGAGCA
Source organism: Xenia sp. Carnegie-2017 (assembly GCF_021976095.1). Classification (NCBI taxonomy): domain Eukaryota; kingdom Metazoa; phylum Cnidaria; class Anthozoa; order Malacalcyonacea; family Xeniidae; genus Xenia; species Xenia sp. Carnegie-2017. The sequence goes on from NW_025813469.1 coordinate 9,737,477, forward strand.
AGACCTTGCTCAGATTTAAAATACATATATCCACTGTTAGCCAAAAATGAATTACATGGAGCAATTACTTATATTTCATGTTGGGATCAAGTAATCTGGCCTTCTAGGAAAATGTCAATAACTACATGCCCCATGTTTTCGTAGGCTTTACCCAGAGTACTAGAGTTATAATAGATTGCACAGAAATTTTCAATACAAACTCCCAGCTCCTTATTATTATGCTCAAGCTATAAAGCAACACTTCCTTAAAGGTTTGGTTGGGATCTCTCCTCATGGGGCAGTCTCTTTTGTATCTGGGATATACTGGAGCAATCTCAGATAAAGAAATAACTAGGTGTTGGCATCAGATTTAGTGAGGAGGGAGATTCAATAGGCAGACAAAGGTTTTGATATAGAATATCTGTTATTAGAAAGAAAGCAATACCAATATTCCCCTTCTTAGAGAGTAATGTTCAGTTTACTCAAAATGATGTTCAAAAAACAAAGAAATTGCAAGTGTCCGCATACATGTGCAAAGGGCTATCAAGGATAAAAAAGTATCATATTTTTATTCTGATATACCACTTAGGGGTCAATTAATCAAATATACACATTGCATGCATGTTTGTTTTCCAAGGCCGACTAATTTCTGATTCTAGTAAGAATTAACAATTGTAAATATTGGATTACAGTTGTCTTGTCAAAGAATTAAATGTAGCTAAAAATATGTAACAACTATGACTATGAGAATAAAAGAGATTTTTACAAAATTGTGAAAATTATCACAAGTTTTGACAATCTTTAAAATATGAAAATAAAACCATCAACCTTATTTTTTTCTTGAAAAAAGTCTTTGTTAAATTAATCCTATTGCAAACAAAATGTGTGTGTCTTATGCAGCTAAAAAGTCACACCACTCAAGACCATCAAAACTAACTGTTGCTGTGATGGTAAAAGAAAGTAAATATCAGTGTTCTTCAAAATAAAAGTCATTTTGCCATCATTTTTTTGAAGATATGTAACATTAGCAAAGTCATTTTCACCTTCCTTGACAACTTTGATTTCCAACAATCCAAAGGGTTGCAACAACTCTCAGCTGCTTGTAGGTCATATACCAATCGGTCTGGACTGCAGCCCAACCAAGGACATCTGGGATGAATAATTAATCAGAAGGAAATAGATTCACAGACCCATTCTTAACAACAGCAGCAGGCCATTGCAGCTGTTGACTCTAAATCAATGCCTCTTTTCATAGCTGCAGTTATGACATGCACGAGATGGATTGAGCTGTTTACAAGATTTTCAAAATCCTCGACCGTCTTTGCAACATTATCGAGCTTACTTGCTGTGATTCTTTTACTTCTTAACATATGCCACAAACTGTTTGCACTTTGGTGATTGTTTTCTCTAGGATGTCAAGTGACTCTTCTTGAGTAATCATTATAGCATCTAAAGAAGCTTGTTGTTGCTTTGTGAGACAACTGGAACAATTATTCTTAAATCTGATTTCCGCTGGAATGGCAATGTGTTGGAAGGTTAGTTCGGCTTCAAATCATTGATAACATAGTCTTGAGAGAGCTTTTGCTGGTAGAAAGAACACATCCTTTAGGAACTTCTCCAAATTTACTTTGCATGTGGGATACCTTGCAAGGTTCTTTTCACGGAAGTATACTTGCTATTAATGGTTTGCTTTCAAAATCATTTTCTTTTGTCATTGGTAAATAAACATTTGAAGGTGAATATTGTGCTTTTAATAAATTTGGTGAAATTAGCCCTGCTCTTGGTTTTTGACAAGCACATCTTGAATCTTCTTCTGTTCTATCTTTTTATCTGGGTTACTCCATCTTTGAGGCCTACTACTATGTGAATCAGGCAATGAGCGAAGACTAGCTGTTTGCAATGGGCTAGAAGAACAGCAATCCAACGACATGATGGCAGTATCCCCAACACCAGCTACACATGAACACACTTGGAAAGAACTGTTAACAATGTTGATCTTGGTTTCAAGTAGTATGGAGGCTCATTTTTCTTTGATCGATCAGCAGCGGAGCATTTATGACAACTAAATCATCCTTGGTTGTAACTGACAAAAGAATATTAAAATTTTTATGAGATCAAAGTAATCACACTCTGAAAGTAAGCTTAGTAACTAAAGAAAACGCGAACAATGATTGGCAATTTACCTTCATTTCATGTAAATATCCAGGTTCAGCAACAAACCTGTAGGCCTTTGCGGTACTCTGACATCCTGACAACTCTTTTGCATACTTCTCGACAAATGCAAAAGACAAGTTAGGAAGAGAACTTATGTCTTTACTTTCGGTACACGAATCATCTGGAGAAACGCATAAAAAGAAAATACATTAGATTAATCATTAATACCTTCCCGAAAGCCAAATCTCTACTTGTCCTTTTTCGATTAAAAAGTCAAGAAAAAATTGATGAAAATTTTGCTTGTCACATACCTTGATTCGACGCCATGTTAGTGTTGTCTAGCCGAAATCGCCACAAAAACGAAAATTTACTCTACATAGTAAATTGCCTTGTACTCGCCATTGTTTAATGGAAGCGTTCTCTCAGTATGGCATTACCTAAGCACGTGACCTCTAGCTGCAAAGAGCCTATTGCACTCAGAACCATGCTATTACATAAACAAATAGCAAATTGTTTCATATTTCCAATACCAGTAGCCTGAGGAACAGTTACGTAAGATTGATTATGGTGCCAATGCAAACTCGTAGCCATCTTAAAAAGGTATTATTGTGTAGCACACGTACATGAATATACTTTCCCTACAGTGCCTAGCTGGTTATACGCAACAGCGAAGAACATAATTGTACACTTTATTTAATTACAAAACAACACTTATTGCTTTGACTATCAGATGTGTCTACTAAAATTCTTTTATCATAATGCAAGTAAGTCGTTGAAACGCATGGAAATGGTTCGCGCAGGCCATTATCAATCCGGAGTTTTGCATTGCGACTTTGTACCTGAGCTGTAGGTGAAAACAAACTGGCAGTCAGCTTCAGCCAACTTTTGCGCCTCTGCATGATTTTTCCTGACTGTGCAGAACATGGAATTCAATGAATAATAATGCGTAATCTTTCAAATTTTCGGCTGGTAATCACGGCTGGCTGCGATACCGTTTCAATGTTAGCGTCTTGTTTGGTCAATAATGGCACGGCGATCATACCTTTTTGAAGCATGATAGCTGGTGCTGGTCGATACCATGGAGGATTATTGGGTTTGGAAGACCGTATTGATTGTAACATTTGTTTTATCCTGCACCTGTTTATCAGTTTTACGCTGGCTGTTCGGGTATGAGGTTCATCAAAGCTGAAGAGGGTATTCTCTATTAAAGCGTTGGAATCAACATGTGCCAGTTAAACACAAAGAATTTTCTTTGCTGGATCTGCTTTCTTTAAAGGTAGGTTTCGTTGCCGACATCGTCCAGTTTGAATATTGCTATGGATATTATTCACGTCGACGATTGGTCCGAAAGAGAGTTGAACAAAGTCAAACTCTACATGTGGATTATAGTGAAGGAACTCCTCAATCCGACAACGTTGCATTGTTTATATTTGAACATCAATACATCGTTGCCTCATGTATCTGTCATGTTGCTTTCACCATGCAGGTTTTCCCTTCTATAACCTGTAAAGACGTCGGAAGAAATTTCCTCATTAAATAACACCATTTCTCCATTGTTTAGTGGAAATCTCAACGCATAAAAAAGAACCTTAATTAAAGGTTTTATCTGTCGATTTTATTGTAATAACACAACAATTTTGGTGCTGTTTATTTAACCTGACATTAGAAGACTTGACTTGATAACTCTTTTAAAAAGAGATAAATTTTTGTACAGTTTACTTGAATTTTGTACTGCTTCAAACTACAAAGAATGGTTGGAGGAAAATATAAACGATCTTTACACGAACAAATTTTTGAAATAACGAACCACTGGTGATGAGAACAAAGAAAGAAAATCTTGATAATATTTATGTCAGCACGTCAACTAAGAGACAATTAAAGAATGCTTTCCCAGAAACGTTTAATCGGCACAGAAATCTTTCATTCTTACCTAAAGTGTGAAATGATGTAAAAACTAACAAGGTAAATGAGATTTTTGCAATCCCAGGTGAGCAGAGCACGTCGTGTCCAAACTCTATTTAGTCATTGGAAGGCCGGGAATTGGTAAAACTATGCTCACTAAAAACTTATATACGAATGGAAAAATAATCGAGATGGATATTGGCAAGATAAACTTGTTATTTTAGTGAGATGTCGTGATCTTGAAACTTGCGACACTACTCTCGAAGAATGTTAAAGCGGCGTGATGGACTAAAAGATAAACATTATTCTCAAGTTTACAAATTCATAATCACTTATCAAAACAAACTGTCATTATCATCGACGGACTCGATGAATTATTTCTAAATCGTTTAGAGCTCCATGAAACAAAGAACCCTGTATTTAAACTAATAAAAAAAGTTGAAGAGGTGAAACGCTGTCTGATGCCATTGTTCTAGTATCATCACGACCCACAGCTGAACATGCATATGGATGTTTAAAGTTTGACAGGACTGGACTCTTGGAAATCTTGAAGATCAGATTAAAGAATACGTCGACAAGTTTTGTGGTAAAGACACGAATACAGCCAAGCATTTGTGAGCACATTGATACTTCTCTTGAACTTAAAAGTTTGTGTTATATTCCTGTGAATAGTTACATTGTTTGTCTAACCCTAAAGAAGCTTGATATGTAAGGCTGAAGATATTCCAAAGACCATCACTAGTTATATAATAGAGCAATCAAAGTCTTGCTGTGGATGCATCATCCACTTTGCAAATCAGGTAAAATACCAAGAGAAAATGATTATCTTATAATTCCTTTACCCCGAGCTTAAAACGATATTGACAAAATAAAAGATATTGCAGTTAGTGGAATTACCAAAGGAAATTTGATTTTTGAAAAAAGTAGTAATAGTGCTTTTCATGAGGTAGCAATTGTGGTATATTTCACCGTATACAGGATGCAAACGCTTTACACTGCCTACACTTGACCAAGAGTTTCTGGCTGCGCAATGTGTAGACGAATGGGCAAAATTCCACAGTTTTGGATTATAATAAACGTGATCCTAAATGGTGGTGATACAGTTTGTCGCTGGTCTAATTGAGACATGAAGAGATCTGGTAGCATAATAGATACTAAAACATTAAAGATGTTGAAGAACGGTAAGGTCTTTACTTTCGTTTCTAGTGAAGTTTGAATTATTGTCTTCGATGAGTTTTGTTTACACAGTTTTTAGTCCTGCTTAACAGGAAGCGCAGGAACACTAACTACGTTTACTACATATGAGTTGTTCCTGAATTGTTTTAAGAAATCGCAGCAGTTTCATATAAGCTGGCATATATTTATACAAGGTATAACTTCATGCTCTTAAGCAGAGTGTTGTTTCAGTTTGAAAATGTCGCTGAGTTGCATAAGCGTCTGTCTGTTTCGAAACAAAGTTTCTGCTTTTTACTAAATTTGCACTTGAATCTAATGCTGTTATCATTGACGCCGCAATGTAAAGAAGGTATAAGGGCTAAGGCATTTTACATAATTTATAGCGTAGGGTGCATTAATTTAGAACTATTGGTTTAGTGCTCTTTACTTAAAACAGTTCTTTTAAGAACTATCAACTAATTATATTAATCTAACCATTCACTATGGTATTTGCTGTTTTTAGAACCATTCATAAATCAGTTTAAATTTAAATTGTGTGTATATTGTAAAGTAGAATGTACAGAATACAGAATACATGAAACCAGTCTGTACATTTCATTTAAAATTAAATAACTTCATTGTTAAAAATACAAGCACTGTTGGTCTTTGAATGAAATAATACACAGTACAAGTCACTCGCAACACAATCTTCACTTTAGAATCAAGCAATCACTTGGCTAGCAACTAGAAAAAAAATCAAAAATCAACTATAATGAACTTTTGTCATAACTTTTACAGAGCACAAATTGCTTTGAAGCAAAGTTATAATAATTACTATATACAAAAATTGTATACCTCAAAAATAATATTTGATATCGAAAATGCCTGACATATTGAGCTATTCACTCATGCTTAAGTGATAAAACAAACTCTCTCTTGCTTTGAATTGATTGTTGCTAAAACTAAAGGTCTATTAGACTATCATTAGTTATCATTCATAAACAAGCATAATGAATGATTATTTTCTTGGTTAATATTACTTTACATAGTAAGTTTGGCAGTACCATTTTGCAATATGAAATATTGCAGCGTTCGTACCAGTAAGTTTCTCTGTCATTTTTGTAATTATCCTTCATAAATACACCTTAAACTATGCGACAATTATAATTTAGAATGGACGAAAATGCAAGAGATTCTATTTCATACTTTCATAAATATAACCTTATTTACAACTCAATGAGCTATATTAAAACGGTTCATTTTTACCAATAAAAACCTTTACTTACTTGTTGGCAATGAAATAATGATCTCTTATCTTGTTTCTATCATGTTTTATCACAATATTTTATGATCTTCCAAAATTTTTTACGTATGAGGCGACTAATATCCCGAAACTGCACTTTTCCAGTATAGGTTCATAAAACGCCAACGCCAAGTTACTAGCGAGTAATGGCGGACTTAACGCATTCACAAAAAAAGTGCCAAGCGTTTCACCCGCGAGTTTCCCTTTTACGTTTCTTTATTCTACGACGAGGCGTCGACATCCACCTCAATAAAATGAGGATGTTTTCAAAGCAACATGTTTGGACAATATAAAAATGTTATCAACATTGCAGAATGACTAGTATTAAGTAATATGATAAATTATAGAATGTTATAAAAAAATTGATTATTTAGAATGAATGGGAACATTAAATAACTACATTCATCAAATTACTTACATTAAATATAATAAAAAGATTGTGTTATAGCTGGTGGGAATTTTAGCATTTAAATCAAGATTTGTTTCATTGATTGAAAGACCTTCTTTCATTTGAAGAGGAAAACTTAAGTGATAGGTTTGGATGAGTTAAAATGAAGATACTGAAATTTACCAATAGAAGGAGAAACATGTAACATGCGACATATTGAACAAAACTTGTTTTTTAAACTTTGCTAGCTACTTTAATCGTTAATTTGCTTTCGAAAAGATTCACGTTGGACGGACCCAGTGTAGCTCTACGACCACGAAAACAAACTTAAAATTGTTTGCTTCGCATTTTAAACCAATTTCAAGTATCCAATTGAAAATGAAGATATAAGACTATATGGAATAAGACTTCCTAATTCAATGGCATTATTTATACCCTTCATTAATTAGTTAATTTTAAACTTAGCAACATGATTAATGCTGCAATCTAGCTCATAGCTCATAGTTGTTTTTTCAGTTCACACTCAATTGAAAGCAAGAGGGTTTCTTTACAACTCTTCACTTCTCGCTCTCTTGATTTTCAATGATAACATGCTCTGTCTTCTCAAAGATATTTATAGGAACAGATAATGGTTGAACGGAAACAGCAGGGTCTTTTCTTGACTGCTGGACATTTTATCCTTTTAATATCTGTTGACCGGAAATGGACCGGAATGTTAATAATGGTTGACCGGAAATAAAAGGTCTTTACTTGACTGCTGGACACTTTAATCCTTTTTCTCACTGGTGATTAGAAATCAGACATCGTTGTATTTTACTCTTGTTGTTCTTTAGAATGTTTTACGTGTTGTCGATTTTGTCTGTACTTTTCCGTTCGAACTTGAATTGAACGATTGTCAACTTCCCTTCAACTTTCGCCTGTACCCATGCCTTGCGAATGCTAGATTTCTCTGGTTTTCCTACTTTAGAAGACTTTTGAACGTTTAAATTAGGTTCTAGTTGGCTGACAAAACAACCTTAGGTGAATACTCAATCCCTTCACTAAAAGTATTACTCCACTTCAACAGGGATGAATAAGGATCTCTTCCACTCTTCTACGCTTTTATAAATGTTTTGCTGTCCGCACGTTTTCAGCTTTTCCGTTAACCTTGGACATCCGGGTTAGCTAGTAATTTGTTCAAACTCTAATTCTCTTGGTGTCCCGTTGTCGGTCGCAATCTGTTCTGGAATTCCGTGTCTTGAAAAATGTAATTTAGGTTTATTAATGACTTTGTTGCTAGTTTTATTGCTTACCTGATCCAACTCAAAGAAATTTGAGAAAAAATCAGTTATTACTAAAAAATGACCTCTTTCATGCTCAAAAGGTAACAACAAACCATTTTCCACGGTCGTTGAGGATTTGTGTAGCCGATTAACGGTTATTTCTGTTGCTCACGTATATTCTCGTTGCACTTTGGACATCTGAAAATACAGTCTGTGATCTCCTTCGTCATACCAGGCAAATACACAGTCTTTCGGGTATGTCTTAGACATCACTGCACACCAATATTACTTGTATGAATTCTTGCCATTATATATGATCTTGCCCCAAATGAAATGACCAATCTTTCACCTTTAAATATCAGACCATTTTGAATCGACAATCCGTCGCGAAAATTAAAGTATTCTGTCATACTTGGTCGTACTTCATCTCTTACCTCTGGCTATCCTAGTCTGACAATCTTTTTTAGCTTCTCTAAATCCTTATCAGCTACTACAGCTTGTTTAATCATTGTCAATGATTCTTCAGAGATTGCAAGGGCATTAAATATATCAATGGACTCTATATGTTCTTTGATACTGTTTCCAATTGACAACATTTCGTGATCAAAACACTGCATTTTACAATCTCCCTCTACATATGCACGACTTAATGTATCAGCTAAATACATCTGTGATCCCTTCTTGTACGTAAATTCTACTTGATATTTCTGTAATCTAAGCATCATTCGTTGTAATCTCTTCGGTGCATTTAGGAGATTCTTCTTCATAATACTCTTAATTATTTGTCATCAGTTTCAACCTTTACTCGTCTCCCATACATATATTGTTCAAACTTTTCTGTTCCAAATAAAATCGCCACCTTTCCTTCTCAATCTGAGCGTACTGTTGCTCAATTGGGCTAAATGACCTCGATGCATATGCGCTAGGTTGCCCATCTTGTTTTAGACAAGCTCCCAAAATCTTCTCTAAGGCATCAATCCGCAACTCAAGATCGTGATCGGGATCAAAATACTTCAAAATAGGAGTTCTTGACAAAATGTCCTTGATCACATATGAAAGAATTCCCTTCAACGCCTTTTCTCCAGTGAATTTTGTTCTGCTCTTTAAGGAGCTCCTTTAAAGATGCTATGACTGAGGATAAATGAGGTGCGAACCTTTGAACATAGTTGATCGTCCTTAGGAGGAGTCGTACCCTTTGTCTATCAGTTGGTATAGGCCCTCAGGATTGCTTCAACCTTTTCAGTATCATGATTGAATCCTTCCATCTGAGGTAATTAAATGACCTATAAAACTTACTCAATGAAACAACAATTTCTTTGCGCTTAGCTTTATTCAAGTACTTCTGCATCTTTCCAATAGACGAACTTTCTTATTATCATGATCTTTCAATTATTCCTCATAGATTCGCCTACTCCCAAACCAGTATATCGTCACAAATGGCTCTAATTCCATCCAATCCTGCCAGAACTTCGTCCAGATAGCGTTGAAATTCTTCGGAGCTGGAGAATTGGTAAAGTCACTCGTTTCCATTTGTAAGGCTCCATGGTGTTGCAAATGTGGTTAGGTAGGTACTTTCATTATCCAATTGTATGTGCCAAAACCTTTCTTTGCATCCACAACCGAGAATACCTTAATTAGCCTTTGCTAATTTAGGTAGAAGATCCTGGATGACAGTAGTGATTACGTTTCAATGCTTTTATTTAATGGTTGTGCATAACGAATATTTCCATCTTTCTTTGCATTACATGATCCGGACCTCTACTCTTGCCACAATTGCAAAATTGTTATTCAAAATTGCAAATTCTCACATGCTATTTCAAAACTCATACATCTATAAAAATTTTGTTAATATTTTTTCAATGCTGAACTTTTATGCGCAAAAAAGGTCTAAAATAAAAGGTTAAAACTAGACATAGAAAAATAGCGAATCATAATCAAAACAGATGCAACCTGAGGGATACTGAATGTAAACTGTATAACAAATACATGATGTTTCTGTTTCTTATGTGCTTTTTTGTTTAGAATCTTTGGACATATATAACCTTAAACAAACAACTACAAGAACTTTGCATGGTAAATGATGAATTCTGAGGAGTGCTTGTTAAACCCTAAAGTTTTCAGTAGCCTGCATGGTCGTATCTAAAGCACTGTTTGAATGGTCATTATAATTAATCGTTGCCTTGTGGATAATCATCAAAATGACTAACATAGATATAGCCCAGCTCTAACGAAGAAGTTTATGGCTTTAATAATTTTTTAATTATCTTTTTGTTTTGACAAACTATTGGGGTAGAGGAAAGCTCATATAATTTATCCCCACTTGAAAACATTAAATATTTTCAATGTTGTTGAGCAAGTTATACGCATTCCTTTAAATCAATTCCATCTGTAAGACAATTGGGTTTTAACATGTTATGGTGGCGACAAATGATTCCATTTAGTAAAGATGAATTTTATGAATTGGTTTGAACATTTAAAATTCATAACCAGTTTTAAGGACCTCATGCCCATATTTTGAAGACATGAAATTTAGCAAGATGTATACGCTTTCCGTTTTGCACACAGAACTACTGCACCAATTTTGCTAAGGACTTTTTAAGGCTTTCTTAATTTGTTTGTCTTTTCAGCTTTCCAGCCGGAATCTAAACTTGATTTGTCTTGTGGAAGATATAGCTGATAGAATAGTTGCGAGAATTCAAGTTGTTTACCTTAGACCATTTGTAAAACTTCAGCATTTGTAGCTATAATCTCACATTTATCATAAAACAAAGTCTACCTGCTCTAAATATAGAGACCTTACATAATTACTTTAATAGTATAATAATAATGAATTGAAGATTGAAGCGTTTAGTGGATAAATACTTAAAAGTTTGCCCATGCAGGCAGAATTGCTGGTAAAACTGCCTGCTGCTGCTGTGTGCTGCGTTTGAGAGGAAATAATTTTCATTATTAGTGATGCCCATTTAGGAGACGATGTACATTGCTGTAAATGTTAGCCTTAGAGCTGGTCGTAGTTGCCTGGCAAATTTTATTACTTTAATACTAGGAATGTGAGCCTGTAAACCTTTGCAAAACAATAACTCCGTTACGCGGGTATTTGTGACGAACACAAGGAACGACATTCCTTATTTAAATTTGGCTTGACAGGCTCAAGGTGGTGTTAAAGCACTGGGGTTAAAAGTTGCCAGCTTTCCAAGTCTTTGTTTAGCTTTGCAGTATCTCAAATCGAATGCTCAGATTGCAATGTGACAATATCAGCTTACGCTATTTGATTAAGTAATTTCAACTCCAACTTTGACAAGCTTCATCTGAAAACTCACAACTTTAGGATAAAAGCCGCAAATCGTATGATTCAGTAATTACAAATTTCAGAGATTTATTCTTTGGCACAGCGGGCTTTTCTTTTGTGGAACGTATGTATTCATTTGGTTTCTTCCATCTGGCTTAGATCATCGTTTGTTTGGTTTTTCACCATTATACTACTATTTGCATTCAAATGGTAGTGTCCTAAATTTTTCGCGTTTGTTCGCGTTTCAAACTATACGTTAGTTAGGCAAAACACCGCTTTCAAATTGGAAACGTAACGCTTGCTCAGGAATGTTTAAAGTTTGAGGAACAATTTGAGCAGGTTTTCGTCATGTCATTAACATTTTATGATTACATGATAAAGTGCTGTACACAGCTAAATATTACATTCGTATACCTTAGGCAATTTGCAAAGTTTGATAATTGACCATAAATTATAAGGAAGAGCTGTTATAAATTTAGAAATCCGCGATTTAAACAAACGTTTTACATTTGAAACCGGACGTTCTAACCGTTTGAAATGTGAACAACGAAAAAATTCGAGACGCTTAGCAGTTGGTAATATGCAAATGTTAATATTGACCAATTTGCTAAGTCAATCGTGATGGCCTAAGATGTTTGAACAGGATTTGGCGCGTCGCCATTATTTTTAACTTCGTTAACATTTCTAAATTAAAGGTTCCGTTTTCTGCTTCGTAAAGGGCATTATATTTTTTTACATTGTTATTTATACAACGCTACTCTGTCGCTGGCTTATCTTGGGCAGCGTGAGACGATGTAGGGGACAACTTATTTTGTTTTCTATGGTTTTGCAATCATGGCCGTAAAATGGTTTTGTATTCAACTTTGCTATTTTGAACTTGACTTCCATCAATGTCAACTAATATTCTTTTCCTCTGCTGTGGCAGTTCCTTTTCAATTGATTTTCTCTTAATCCATCATCAATTTTTTCCTTCCGGATAATGTAATTTGAGTTCTTGGTTTGTTTTTGAAAACTAACCGTGCAACAGTTCTTCTGAACTGATCTGGAATGAGCGCTTCTTCATCTAGCTAATGTTACATAACTCCTATGGACCAACAAATGAGGCAACAGAGACTAATGTTTTCGCCTTATTCCTGGCAAAATAGTCAAAAAATTGAGAAATTTTGTTGATCATTGCTTATTATTTTTAATATAAATATGGAATAAAATACACTCATAACAAGTAAGAACAAAAAAGTGCACCTTATAATTCGGTGTTTTAATTTATTTACTGTTGGACAGTCAGGATTAGTCCATTAGATTTATGGTTGACCTTGAACTAATAATTCCCACAAAAGCTCACTCTTCAAAAATATCTTTCCTTTCATGTACAGAACAACATATTAAAGTCCCACATGATCTGAGGCCGACAACTTCGTAAAATAATGTTTTCTGTGAAATTATGACATGAAAACGAGGCTATAAACAAAATTACAAAATAACACTACTTTGACCTAACAGATATTATATTTGATTATATAAATCTGCAGCGTGGCTATTAAAATCATGTTAAGTCTTCAAAGACCGAAAAGGAATCCTTTAGGTTACATTAATACAAGAATGTCACTAAATTTACATATGGTTGATATAATGTACTTTGATTTACAAAGACATTTCTGTCATTTTCATACTTTTGTTAATCATCTTCAGCATCAACACCACTGTTAGTGCAACCAGTACCTCTACATTGACCACATGCCATTGTGCAGTGAAGTCCATTTTTACGACAGGTACATCTTGCAGTTGAACAATTTGTGGTACAGTTGCATCGTATCATATTAAGCAAGTTTTGGAGCTGCTGGAAGAGAAGATCAGTTGTTCTAGGTACGATAACATAACCACATTTTCCAACCAAATGCATCAATCCTTCGTCTTGACTCTGCCATTGCTTAACTCTGAATAATGATGCTTGGCTGCACTAGATGTTGGGGAAGACTTTGGGGCTTTACCATTCGGCCTTTAGTGCACACTTCTCGTAGTACTTCCTGTGCAAAACTGTCTAGAGTCTCGCCTTTTTCCTCCATGCATTCAGACCAAGGCATTTTTCACCACTCTGGATAACCGTATTCATGCTGACGTTTGAAACTTCAAATGCTGATGCTTGTTCACGGAAATAGTTTGAATCTGTGAATTTCTTAAGAGGTGCCGATTTTCCAAGGCCAAAGGGCCGGGATGTCGTGTCACAACCAGCAATAGCATGAAGAAACAAAATGTTTTTACAGAGATTCACCCAGCTCTGATCTCACTATTCTCATGTTCCATACTCTTTCCGTTCTACGTTTAGTTGTTTTCTTTGGTTCTGGACGAAATAAAGACCACATCCCTCATCCACTTTGACGTAATAGCACATTAAAACAATCTGTATCATCTCCAACAAGAACGGTAGGAGATTTCATGGCACTAAAACAGCTGACTTTACTGAGAAGATCAGCGTCGCCATCGGCTTGGGTGTAGTACAGCCATTCAAATCCAGATAATTTCGAAGAGTAGTTATAAGTCGTTTCTTATTGTGTATATTAGCCAGGAATACATCTCTTTTCATTGTTATCTTCATATCAGCTTTGAATGACACTGTTGCCCCAACCTTTCCGGATGATCTTCGTTGTTGCCCATGTTCTTAGTGATGGGTTATCATAACCGTCAAAAACAATACAACTTCCTGCTATTTCTGTTTTACATAGTGGCAGTACTTCTGGCACAATTCTTGAAAGGTTGCTTTCTTTCGCCATGGTACGCGATGAAACCGGTATAATTTCTATTTGACCAGTTGATAAGATGTCTTGATCTTTAACCTGCTTGGAACTGGCTTATTTTTCTTGGTACTGGTGTTACCATTGCAATTATCCCTGTACCGTGAAATGTACCATGCCCGTCGATAGTTCGGAGATTATGGTCAGGTCAAACCATACTGTGTAAATCACCATTATAATCCTGGATTGTAGTCCCTTGGCTTACGGCTGCATTTCGTTTGAATGAGAGGACTTCTTCATGACGAACAGAAACCAGCATGATTAAACGTGTCTATTAAAAACGCGAGGCAAAGCTGTGATAAGCACCCATTCCAATCTGTAAAGGTGCAAGCAAAGCACGAGGACGAGTTGACTGCATAATCGCTTGACCAACAAAGCTACTTTCGGAGATGTGTCTTTTAAAACAGTTGATTAAGAAGAAGCTGAAGTGTTGGGGTAGAATTCAGATTTTTGTCAATGTCACTGTCGATTAACGGATTTATGTCGTTTGGTGTTTCAATACATTTTATGTCACTACGTAAAAGTTTTGCTGCTGCTCTTATAACATTCAGTTTCTCATCTTCAGGTTGGAATTTTCTTTCTGCTGCATGTGGAATTCTGATAGACGCAGCAGTTCTTCTGAATGTACAATACTTGGCATGCCTGGTTGATTTGTTGATAATCACAT